>NC_079877.1:18253850-18561350 GCF_029227915.1 Hydractinia symbiolongicarpus | reverse complement strand
AATCGCGACACCAATTGTGCTGTAAAGCAAGGTCTTCACACGAAATCCAAGCTGTTTTCGATTGACTATATACTTAACCTGAAATCTCCTGAAACTTCGACAGAAGAGAACAGACTACAAGAGAACGAAGATAGCTATGACGTCAACGAGACACCATCACCTGTCCCGCAAATCACAGAGCGAATTGACACCATCGGTAAGTTTCTTCTTTTTACAGTGTGCGTCATCGATATATGTATCTGTATGTAATAAAAGATCAAAAAAAAAATTCAAACGAAATGGCGGCCCTGGATAGAATATTTTTCCTGAAGGTTAAGCTAGGGCAGTATCTGCCCATTTCCACGGCTTCCCTTTTTCCTTTCCGATATGTGGCTAGCGCAGCACGCCTACTATAAGAAAGCGACAAGAAAGCTCTGGGAAAGAGATTTGTTGACCTGTTGTAATCATTTTCTAAGAAATGAAGAATATATCATAATAATTTAAATATGAGTACGCACTTAAGAATGTGTTACAATCACATTTCGAGATCTTGCAGCCATCAACTGGCATGAAAATAAGACAGGAACCTTTTAATAAGTCGCTATCGAAAATTCCTTAGTCAGCGGTAATGCTTAAAGGGTATTATGGGATAGCTGCGTTGTCGCCATAGCAGCGCTCCGTTTCCTAGCTAGGCAAGAAAATCTATCTATTGAGAGCGATGTTGATCTAAGATATAATAACACTAACGAGAAGAATTATATTAGCAATTAAGGATATTTTATACGTTTGAACTGCTTGCAAGCACTGTCAGCACATATAGATGAAAGATGTAATGTGTATAATTCGAATCACTACCTAGTAATTTTCATACGCACAAGCGTGAAGATGATAAAGTGCTTGTTTGTATTTTAATTACGCAAATGTAAACAGTGAAACTTTGATTTCAAGCTCGAACACCACACAAGCGCGGGAAGTTTCGTAAACTTTCGTAGGATGCGCGTACAGAATTGGAAATAAAGAAAAAGTCTGTAAAGACTAAACCCAACTTCAAAATTCAACTTTAGGATGAAAACTGTTTTATATATGAGTCAGAAGTTAGAATTCTTAAAATTGTGAGAATCTCGTAAAAGCATCGCTTTTTCAACATTTGTTTCGACTTCTTTATGTTCAAGTTCTGGACTAGAAAACATACCACCACTGTCAAGAATTGTACAACCGCGCATCTTAATATATTTATTCAGGACTGGAAATGCATTCTAATTGTAAGCGTACCTACTCTTCCATGAAACTTGAGTTCATTTAAGAATTTCTGTCACATGACAAACAACCCAGTAATAAAAAAGAAGAATGTTTTTAATTGTATTTGCCAGTTTGTTTGTAGCATTTTTAAATTTATTATCCTGTTTCGTCATAATAATAGAATAATAAAATTTTCCCTACTCCTGGCGTGAATAGGGCTAAATTCCGCGTTTCTTGATTTTTTTATGTGTCCTGTAACTGCGAATTTTATTAAGTAAAATTTGCTAAAAGGCACAAGTCAAGTGATGACACATCCTGCGACATTCAAAACTACAGTGGTAACCAAGCTTAACAGAACGCAATTACGCGTGTCTAATTTATTTCCTCTGCAATTTGGAAAACTTGTGTTAGAAAGGATTAAGCAGCTCCACCCATGGTAAACAAACACTGATCAGAAATTAGTCTTTGACAGCAAGTAATTGCAATCAAAATGGAGACAAAAGCGCTTTGTTTGAGAGGATGAACCAAGCTTTTAATTCACCTTTCAGTATTTTTTAGTATTAACTTATTTATTCACACAACATCCCAGAAGCCCGATCATTGTCTTTTACAGCAGCCATCAGTTTAAACTAAGGTTACTTTCTAAAATTAAAGTTTTTTTTAATTTATACCGTTATGCGTATGAAATTTTCCATGAAGAATTTTTAAAATTCTAAAATTCTCCACTGTGTAATGTTTGCTTGCTAAAATCATTTAAAAGTAAAAATTATCTTTTTTTGGTAAACTTTTCATGTTAGCAATTTAAATTTTCAATATGACTATTTTCAATATCACTTCTGTTTCGCGTTTTGATTATTTTTTTCCGTGTTCATTTACATTTAATGCTACCATATTTAAACTTTAACACGGTTGCTATGGTAAGTTCTAACCAATCACATTGTGCGATTTTCGTAAATATCGATGCCGCCCTTTTATCCGGGTAATAATATCTAGTACTAAGGCCCGTGGAAAAATCCACTTAGGCAGGGTAAAAATTTAACATTTAGGACAAAACTTTTTCGGCTACATCAAAGGAAAATGAACACATTTGTCGTGCCACTATATGTCGCAAATGCCACTATATGTCGCAAATGCCACTATATGTCGCAAATAAGGCCACTATATGTCGTAAATGCCACTATATGTCGCAACTTGCAACACTATATGCTGCAACACAATATGTCGCAAGAAAATACAAAATTGACACTATATGTCGCAAATCCATTTTTTTCAAAAAGCTTACTTCCCGTACGAATTTGACACTTGGCAGGTATGTACAGGACATTATAAGGATTAAAAGTACGTCGCCTAAATTTGGTACTGAAACTTCTTCCAAATTAATTGTCATTTGAACCCCTGCTTTAAAGGTAAATTAGTATAAATACACAGAAATGGCACATAGATTGAAAGACGAAAGTTTTAGCTGTTTGGATGGATGGATGGATGGATGGAGGGATGGATGGATGGATGGATGGATGGATGGGGGGTTACTGAATTACTGTATTACGCAAATTATAGGTGGGGCTTGTGGTCTTTCTTCTTCCTGTCAGTCAGTTTACCAAGACTGACCCAACGAAAATTGAAATTTCGAGGAATGTTTTGTTCAAGAAGATCTCACAAATCAATTTTGAAAAATAACTGCGTAGTGCAAGATTTCTTCGTTTTCTTTCTGTCTTTACTAAAAAAAAAAGCATAAAAGAACTTTTATTAAAAGACTAGTCGATAAAGCCCGTGGAAAAATCCACTGAGGCAGGATAAGTATGAGAAAGAAGCGTCATTCGAATTTTAATGACGTCAGCAACCCATCCACAAAAAAAGAACCTTGTTTTCACGTTGCCTCTATCGTGTAGAGCTTAAACTGCTGATCAAGAAAATGTATATTATCATGTGCTATTGACGAACGGTTAAGAAGATATAAAGGTTTAAAAATTTTGCTGACGTCAGCAATGGCCCATCAAAACCTTAAAAATTCTTTTTAGAAATTTGTATACATGTTGCCTTCATCGTATACATCTTGAAACGCTGATAAAGAAAATGTATAGGATCATGTAATTTTGATAAACGGTTGCAGAGATATTGGGGTTTGAAGGTTTCGGATTCCGGGACCTGGGTATGGGAAAATTACCCAAATTGGTTCTAGGTGGTCCCTAGTTACTTACGCGGTGAAAAATCATTGACGTCACCACCTCGTTTCCAAGTTATTTGGCCTCGAAGTTTTAAGTGCATTAATTTAATATAGGATATTGACCTTAAAGTAGTGTTATTGACGTCGCGCCGTAACGTCAGAAAATTTAACACATTAGACATGCATTTTTTGGTTACTTCAAAGAAAATTTCGGTAAGATCAAAGGAAAATGAACATATCCACTTTGCCTGTTACAGGCACACAGAACTGGCGTATTATTATATAGACTAGTCGATAAGGCCCGTGGAGAAATCCACTTAGGCAGATGGACAATGGAAAAATAGGTTGTTTTAGATGTTTTTTGAAGATCCCAAAAAAGTTATAGAAATTTATTTTTATTTTTATTTTTCTGTGAACCCAACAGACAATTTGTCTCTTTTGAAAATATGATAGAATAAAGCATTGTCAGCCATTATTGTATTGTATCTTATTCATAGAATTTCAGTGGGATTTAAGCAAGTGTTTCCTTCGCAAACACAAGCCAAACAGAAAGCCGCGAACACCTTTTTCTGCAAACCAATTGCTTACATTGGAACAGAAGTTCAAAAAAAAGCAGTATCTATCTATAAACGAACGAGCAGAATTGAGTGACCTACTAAATTTAACAGAAACACAAATAAAGATCTGGTTTCAAAACAGAAGAGCAAAAGAGAAACGATTACGAGAGGCTGCGTTCGAGAAGTCTAGCCGTTCATATACGTCTACAAGCACCCATAGACAATGTTACTGTTCATCTACACGAGAACTCTACTTACGCCCAGTAACTTGTAAAAGACTGGGCTGCAGACTTGTTCATTAAAAATCTAAATGATTTATTTGTGTAAATAAGTTGCGTAGTAAACCATATATTATGTATATATAGAACTAAATTAAAAAAACAAAAAAACAAAGAAAACATTTTGTGAAACTATTTATGTTGCTTAATCTAAACCAAGGACTACTTTATCCCTTCACGCCTTAGAATGGCTTGTTTATGTCCAGTATGTAGCTATATGGTGCATAATTCACCTGTCATGTAGTGCAAAGAAAAATAATGTATGCATGGCATTTGGAATAAAAATGATGTGTTGAATGGTGTAAAACAAGCAATGGCCCAATGTAACCAAACATGCTTACAATCTTTTTTTATTACGCATTCTATCCTCATACCAAAAATAACACTTTAAAGCCTGGAATTGAAGTTGAAACACAAACGCGTTTTTTAAATATCCTTTATATCAAAACTCTGTTAGACCTGTGTTCGAGGTAGCTTTTTTACTTTATTTAATTAATGCACATTAGCCCACATTTTGTTCTTTGACAAAAAATTTGTCTTGTGTTTGTTGCGTTTTTTTAAAAGCAACACAAAAGTTTCTGTATCTTAAATGTTGCCTATTTCCTACTCTTGGAAAAACCAAATTCATCCAATAGATACTAAACGTTAATCACTTGCGTTGTTATATGAACTTTTCTGACTTAGGGGCGTAGTCAATCAGGGTCAAAGAGGGGGGGTCCTCCACCGCAAAGAACATCAACCACAAACGCCTACTTTAGACTAAATTTATTTGTATATTTTCATCTTTTTAACAATACAATTTCATGCTCTAGTTCTAAAATCGCATTTTGGCCAATTTAAGAGCTTTAAGTCTAAAAAATCTTTTGCTCACTTAATTAGAATCTTTCTCCTTCAACTAAAACTTGTGACTTCTTTTTTTTTTTTTTTTTTTTTTTTTTTTTTTTTTTCGCCAAAAGATATTCACATACAACTATTTCAAAATTACAGATACAAGTTCTACATACACATAAGTACAAGCATAAATTTCTACATTGGGATATACACATATACATACATAACTGTATCACGTACGTAGAATAAAATGGCAGGAGTAAGTAGAAGACTATGCAGTCTTATCATCTCACACCTTACATAGCCGTCATTAAAAAGAGCGTCAAATAAAAATTGATAATTAAAAACTTAATAAAATATTAAATGTTATGTTAAATAAAAGAAAGCGTTTAATTATCACACGTAGTGTTGTTTCAGAAGAAGACTTGTTCGTTATTACTTCGTAACAGCTGATTTCTTAGTGCAATTTTAAATTGTTTTGTAGATGGAATGCTTTTTATCTCATCGTTTAGAAGCATGCTCCAGAGTTTTGGGCCTCGGTTTGATATTGAAAATTTTGTTACATTAGATATGATTTTTGGCCGAAGGAAATTATTACCTGAAAATCTAGTTGGATATTTATGTTGAACTTTCTTAAATAATGTAATGAATATATTTGGTGCTATTAAATTTTTAATCTCATACATGAAAATAAGGACTTGAAAAATGTTAAGCTGACATACATTAAGAATACCCAGTTCTTTTAGCAATGGTCTAGAATGGGAACATTTGTTCTGTCGTAATATAATCCTACTGGCATGTTTTTGCTGAATGTGCAGTTTTTTTAATTTTGTTATATTAGTGCTACCCCATGCAATGTTTGCATAGTTTAAATAGCAGTGTATAAAGGAAAAATATATGCTTCTTAAGCAGTTCTTATTCAAAGCGAAACTGGCTTTATATAAGATTCCTAAGCTTTTGGAAACTTTGTTTTCCACTAATTTAATATGTTCTCTCCAAGTTAAATTTTCGTCTAGGAGAACTCCAAGAAATTTCATTGAATATTCTCTTCTTACGTTTACATGATCAATAACTAATCCAGGTAACCTAAGAGGTATTTTATCTTTTTTACTAAGTTTGTGAAAAAGGGTATATCTAGTTTTTGAAGTGTTAAGGGATAATTTATTCGCTTTAAACCAATCAGCCAATTTAGCCAATTCTAAGTTAGTGGTTTCAAAAAGTACGTTTATATCTTTATGAGTAAAGAATAAATTTGTATCATCAGCAAATAAAATTGAATTTGAGACACTAGATGCTCTAAATATATCATTGATATAAATAAGAAACAACAGTGGCCCTAAAATTGACCCTTGAGGTACTCCACATGTTATAATCCTGTAGTTAGTATTTCCTTCGTCATAAGAAATATATTGTTTTCTTTCGAAGAGGTAGTTATTGAACCATGCGAGATATGTATTTCTTATGCCATAATATTTTAGTTTTTCTAATAGAATCTCATGGTTGACTGTATCGAATGCCTTACTGAGATCAATAAAGACCCCAATTGTAAATTTATTCTCATCAAAGGCTTGAAATATTTCCTGACTCAACTGAATGATTGCGTGATCAGTTGAATGACCTGCTTGAAATCCAAATTGCTTATTATACAAAATATCGTTATTGTTCAAGAAAGAATAAACTCTGTTGTACATGATTCTCTCTAAAATCTTCGAGAAGCAAGGGAGTATTGAAATTGGTCTGTAGTTAGATACTTTACAAACTTCTCCTGCTTTAAAGACTGGGACAACTCTAGCTATTTTTAACTTTTTAGGAACAATGCCTGTAATTAGAGATGAATTAAATATATGCAGTAGTGGAGATTTTAGTTCATTGAAACAGTTCTTTAAGACATTGCTGCTGATTTGATCAAAGCCAGGACTTTTGTTGATTTGCAAAGAATGAAATGCTGCTTCTAGTTCCTCCTCACTTAGCTCTTTTTTCTCTATTTCATTATCATAATATGACAAATACGATTTAAAGGATTTTGTACTGTGACCTATTTTCGACGCCAGGGTCGGCCCCACTTTAGTGAAAAAATTGTTAAATTCTTCAGCTATCAAAGATGGTTCTTCAATTTCATTTTCGTCATTTACAAGTTTTGAAGGAAAATTATTACTTCTAATTTTTGTTTTACCAATCACTTCCTTGATGATATTCCATGTTTTTCTTGCATTATGTTTGTATTTATTAATTTGTTCATTGAAGTAAAAATTCTTAGCACGCTTTTTTATCAATTCAAAAAGGTTTTTATAATTTTTATACAGTGTTTCATTCCCGTAGGTTTTCTTTCTTAAATACTTTTCATATAGTTTTTGTTTTCTTCTGGAAGATTTTTGGAGGCCCCTAGTCATCCAGGGATTAAAGAATGTTTTGGTCTTAATTTATAATAACTTTCAGAAAAACAAAGTCTCAATAACTATTGCTGTTTTAGTAATTCTTGTACTTTCTCTCTTTTATATTTACACACTTCAGGCTGGCTGGTTGCTTATTTTTGTGACTTTGCTCAATATAGGTTTTTAGAGCTGGGTGGCCTGTATATTTCCCACACGCTATTATACGTGGGTTGAGTTGATGAGTCACCTTTCATATGGACGAGGAAAGATTTCTCTGGACTTTGTGAAATATTTTACCGTTTTATGAATTTTAACGCTGAACAACAGGTATAAAACAACCCCTGATCTCCAATAGACACAAGCCGCTTCCTTTTTACATAACTGAAGTACTCAATCTTTCTGTGATTCTAGCGGTTGTGTATTGTCTTTCTTCGGCTGACTGATTTATCTATTAAGCTCCATCTATCCACCTAAACCTTTCAATCAAACTGTCCACTCACACTGGCCTACTGCAAAGACGAATGATTGTTAAAGCAAGAAAGCAGTAAAACTTTACTCGGCCTGCATGTACCTTTCACGCGTTAAGCTGTTTGTAACACACAACATTGATCCCAGGACCTGTTGTCACCTTTTGTATATCGGGTTGCCAGAGACCTGTCAGTAACAGCGTCTGTGAGGGAGGTTGTGTAAATCAAAACCTTTAGTTTTTTTATCTATCCGTTCGCCTACTTTCGTTGTACCACTTATTGCGAAGCAATTGAGCTTTGCGAGCGAAGCGAACTTGTGGAGCACGTTTGCTACACGCGAGGTATACCAAGAGAATTATTGAGATTCTCAAAATTTCGATAGAAAAAAATCAGCGTAAAGAAAAAGGACTGATATTTTTGCACATAAAGCTAGGGTATTTTTTTTCTAATAAAACAAATAAGTTTGGACCGAGGGGTTAAAGTATAAGTTTAGTAAAAAATGCAATAAGTACGGCTCGTACCCCCGCACCCCCGGATTTTGACCCCCCCCGTCTTTTGGTCCGGATTATACGTCCGCCGAACTTGAACACACAAAGAGGAATATGCCGTGAACAAGAAACGGTAGTCGGCATCTTAGACACGTATATTTTACAGACCCAAAATATGCCTTATTTCTTCGTATTATAGCTAATTATGGTATAAATAATTAATTAATTACTTTGCAATTTTGCTTCTAATACTATTATAGTTGTATTTTAATGAAACATAATAGTATTAAAACGGTTTTCTTCTTTTGAAAAAATTTATTGCTAGTCCTGTTTCTAATCGACTTTACTTGTGTATTTTAAGCTTTTTTGTTGCTGTGCTTTTTCTGGAGATTTTAGTTGGATTGGAAAGCTCCTGTGTAAGGTACCTTTTCCTAAAGAAAAATTGAAGTAATTTGTACAATTATAACGCGCCGAGCTGTGTTTTATTTTATTGTTTCTAAGAAGATGTAAAAATACAATATTATCAATTTTAATTGGTTTTATCCAAATCAAGGTAAGGCTTAATCACACGAAAGGTAGCTAGCTAGAGCTCAGTTTTGTATAAAAGAATTGAAAGTAATTTGTAGAAATCATATGGAGAAGCTGTATTACTACCTAACTGATAGCCAGATATAGGAAAACCTGTAGCTAGGGCGCAGACAAAACAAATAGCTCTGGGCGCTAGAGTGAGCTGACCAACCGTTTTTTATCATTTTTTATTTATTATATAAGTAACCTGTTACAGTAATTAAAATATCCACTTTTGCTATCAAACCAACAGCAATGTAATTGTCAATAGGAATTAGTTTTCCGTACACCCTCCCTGAGAACAAGGTTTAAAACGACATTAAAACATTAAAACTGTCATTAAACAGAATTTCAAGGATGCCCAAGCCTCGCCACGTCCTCTAAACGGCCTGGGCATCTTCGAAACTGCTTGTAATTTTAGAACAAGGGTGCTGATAAGCTGCATACGCCGTATAACGTGCAGGCGTTTTTGGGCAAGTTTAGCGTTTTGCAAAAAAATTGAAGTATTCACCCGAAAAAACCTGCATAGACCATAAAGTAAACTATGTGGTAGTAAAGTTCTTAAAATAACTGTTTTCGATGGTTTTTGATAAAATTTACTTAATAAATAACTTTTAATTTTTATTAACTTCTTTCTCTTAAAGCATCTTTTTCCAACTATCGTCCACAAGGTGTGTTACAAGGAATTGAATTTTAAAAATGCTCCAGGCAAGTTCGGGAAAGTGCGGGCGGTTTTGGAAGACAATCACTAATTTAATTGGAAAAGTTGCCCGAACTCGCCTTTATATATGTGGCTGTTTGCAGCTTATTGACACCCTCTTATTTTAGAATATTCTCAGGAATAATAGACCAAGAGAAATTACATCACAGTTTTTTGTCCACCGCCCACGTGTGTTTGAGAACAACCCACATAACAAAGTTCATTATTTTTTAAATTATTTGTGTAAAAATTACTATTTCATTCACGATAAACCATTTGTCAGTCATTTTATTCGCCCAACAAAGAATCCTATCCAAGGTGCTTTTCTATTAGTGCTGAATTTAATAATTGACATGGTTCAGCATAGTTTTTAAAAGGGTCTGATTGCAAAATATGATTGCCAAAGTTCAGCACTTGTAATATTTGTGTATTTGTGTACTCAGCTTCTAAAACACACACAAGAGACATTATAATTTCCTCTGGGTGATTACATTAATGTTGGTTGAAAAAAAACTGAATGATGAGAAGCATATGTTTTTAAATGGGTCTAGGACAATAAACTTATTTAATTTCCCTTGGCCTTGCATCAATCAAATTCTGAAAAAATAAACACTTCTAAAATGAATTTGTCAGATTTGGAAACTGTTGGTATGGTTGGAACTTTGCGTATAAAATTAGTTAAGTTGCCAAATTGGTTATTTTTTTTCTTTTATACTTTTCCGAATTAACCTTAATTATTTATAAGATGAAAAACAGTGCTTTCAATTCCATTGACTTGGCCATCCCTTGAAGGCACTGGAAGCTTCACTATATGAAAATGTTTTCTTTTTCTTTTAGATTGTGTACAATGGGAGTGAGTGATGTAATCTTCTAATGCGTGTGGTGAAAAGAAGGCGAATCCGTTATTGTTTTTCTGCCCAAATTTGAAGCTATTTAATAAATCTTGATAAAGTTAAAAAACTGTTTTGATTTGTTTGTTTTTGTTTTAATTGTTTCCCGTGAGTTTTCGAAATTCGTTCCAGCAGATTCTGTGGCTTCTACTGCCGGTATTTTTACGTGAAAAAATACTGTTTTGTTGTGAGGTCATTTACGAAATCGTTAACGTTAGGACCAACTTCTGCGGGTTGTACAACTCGATGTATCACATATCTTTCGGAATACTGGTAAAAGTGTAATTTTGTATTGCGCTCTTTACTTTTACCATTCTGTGGGAAAAGATTTTAACACGGTACAAAATTTTAACACGCGTTATTCGTTTTAGTTTCGCGTAATCTAATTTTCTCGCACATTTTGAAAAGAATATCCCACGCACATCAAATACTCGCGCAGTCTATTCGCAAAAAAAACTGTTTTTGAGCAACGAATTGTTCCGCAGAGCGTTCATTTTCCTACCTCGTCCCCAGGGTTCTTCTATATGATATTCAATTTTGATGTATTTCGGAAGATTTAAGCGCCAAAGAAACAAGAAGCGGACAAAGTATTGGATAGTTTAATTTTGCTTGCAACTTGCGAAATGCTTCGCAACCTTTTTTTTAATTTCTAGTTAAAGATAATCAATTCTGATATCACAACCAAATCTCGGTATAGGTTACGGGAAATAGCAAAGCATGGTTTTCCTTTGTTACGTGGTGTCATTCGTAAAGAGTGAGCCAATGACTTAAATTTTTAGGACTTACGTACAGGGCACTTTGGTTACACTCATAAGCGCAAGAAATGAACACATAAAATTTAGTACTTATTACAAAAATACCAATGGGTTTGTTTACAAAGAGAACAGCCTCGATGTTGTTTGATGTTGTTCTTACAGGTAGCTTAGCTACTATAGTTACATTTAGGATTAAACTAGCATTTATTACTTAATACTCAGTAAAATAGGTCAAGTTTGAATATTAAACATTTTCTCTATAGCTAGCTAGACTAAGCATGAAAGGAGGCTGAGCTTTTAAGCTGGGTTAAAAGTCAAAACTTAATGAGGAAATTTACATCACATTTTTTAAGATTATACTACACATATTTGAGAACACTTGCAGGAAAATGCATTGTTCATCAAGTTACCCCATATGTCTAATATGGAAGATTTCTTCATAAAAAGCATCAGAAACCTTTTTCATGTGGATTACTTTTACATTAACAAAAATAAAAAATTTGAAGATAAACTTTTGCGATTTTGTCATTCATTAGTTTTCAAATTTCTCGCTGGAAATTTTTAAGGTTTAAAACCCATGTATCACAGTAACTTTTTCGTTCTTATCCTAATGTTAATACATAAGCTAGCTATGCAACAACTTTTGCAGGAAAATAAAAACACATCAAGAGAAAAAGTTTGTTATTAAAATATTATTATTATTATTAGTAGTAGTAGTAGTAGTATATTTCGTGTGAGATAACTGTATTACATTAAATAAATACCTACGACGAGACCATCAGATAGTATAAATACTAATGTAGGTGATGGCCACCTATATAAGATCAAACGATTGCAATAAGCAGTATGAAACTACAAAAAAAAATTTTAGTAAAATCTTTTTTATGCAGTGGAGAGATTAGTGTTATAGCAATCCAGAAGATAAGATTTGCAGATTTTTTTTAGTTGTTTTAGAGTGAGAGAGGCTAGGTCGTATTGGTGAAAGTGTTGTTGGATATTGTTCCAATTAATAGTACATTGGTAACGGATAGATTTGAGACCAAATGAGGTAGTCCTAACAGAAGGTCTAGCTAGAAGTTTATTGGATTTACTTCTTGTCGAATGATTAGATGAATGGCAGACCAATTTAAAAATATCACAAATATTACCTGGAGAATGCAGATTTATAATATTAAAAGTTAAAATAATGTTGAGAAGTTTTATAAGATCTGAAAGAGTAAGAATATTAAGATTAACAAAATAGGATTTGATGGTGAGTTAAAATTAGAAAAAGTAATGATTCGGAGAGCCGCTTTTTTTAAGCGAAAAATTCTACACGACTTTGAAGTGAGACCCCACACTTGTGGACTATAAGAAATATGAGAAGATAATAATGCATGGTAAATTGAAAGTAGGATATCCTTAGGCACATAATATCTCAGTTTGTAAAGAGCTCCATTTGTTTTTCTTAATTTATTGCCAATATAAGATATGTGAAAATCCCAATCTAGAAATTCATCTATTAATATACCTAGATACCTTACATGAGATGAGAATTCAAGTTTTTTTTCCATTTAATTTCAGCCTTATATCATAGTTGACTGCTTTATTTATTTGCCTAAATATGATGACTTCACTCTTTGCTACATTTAATGCTATTTTATTTGCAGTTAGCCATTTATATATACATTTTAAATCTATATTTAAATGCTTCTGCATTTTTTTCAGATTATGGTTAGCATATAACATGCAAGCGTCATCTGCAAAATGAAAAATTTCTGAAAAAATTATTGAGTTAATTAAATCATTAATATAGAGTAAAAATAAAATAGGACCAAGAACGGAACCTTGGGGAACTCGATGATTAATAAAAAGTTTTTTAGATTTGGTGTTAGTATTGTACCCTATCGCTGAGATAGGAGCAAAACCAGGAGTTTGTTACACCTCTAATTCCATAATGTTCAAGCTTTGAAAGGAGAATTTCGTGTGATACAGTATCAAAGACCTTTTGAAGGTCTATGAAGATTCCGCACGCAAACTTACAATTACATCTAAACATCTAAATAGATGGTTGTAAAAAATTTGAATAAAGTTCAACCAGGAAATCATCAACTAGATGGTTACTTTCACATTTTAGAAGATCAATATTAAAATCTCCCATTAAAATAAGTTTTTGTTTTTGCTTAATAGCTACTTCAAAGAAGGGTTTAAAATACAAATTAATAAATTCAGGAATTGGCATATTAGGGTGTTTATAAATGCACCAAACAATGGTATTTTTACGATTGTTATCTAAGATTTCTACAAAAGTTGATTCTAATTTACCTTCAAGAAAGAGCAAATTTGAAAGGTCTGAGTATACCACTACTGTTAGCGAATTAGAAATATACAAGGAAGTACCTCCTGCATTGCTGCTTGAAAGGTTATGAAATCCTCTATAACCTTTTAAAATTGGTGTTATCTAGTTTCACTAAGGCCTAACACATCAAAGTCGATATTGAGAGAGTTCAGAAGAATGTTGCTATTATCAATATTCTTGGGAAGAGAACAAGTATTAAGATGAAAATAAGAAAAATTAGGTGTAAGGTCTGAAGAAGAAAGTTGTTTAAGAGTAGAGTTAAAGCTGTTATATTCATAATATTTACAAATAGTAAACCGTTCCTCTTCATCATCAACATTATTTGAAACTAGTCGTTAGCCCGTGGAAAATCCACAGGTTCGCCCGTCCTTTTTATACCGCATTGCGTGCTTCTCGCTATTGCACAGCTAAGGTACCATTTTGCGTGATACACAGACAGACAGACAGACAGACGTATACGGGTATTATAATATAGATTAATTTCAAACCGATTAGTCCCTGCAGTCATTTTGGTGTCAGCGGTATGAAAAACTATGTTAAAACTATACTAAGTAAAAGTCCTATTACTTCAGTAACAATTGAAATAATGACTTGAAACTTAGTATTACATGTTTTTAGACCAGTTTGATGAAATGAACCCCCAAATTTTTTTTACTACTATCATAGTTTCTGAGTTCTTAATTTTGGCCATTTTTGCAGACGCCGATAAACTTTTTTTGACAGCATATCAATTTTGACAAGCCATGTGTACAGAAAACATTCTAAGTGATTCTCAGGATTAAAAATAATTCAAACAGATAAAATGTGTCCCAGGTTTAGGACCAAATACCTTATCCAGCTCAGGGAAAGTGGGAATGTGCTTCTAAGGCACAGTGCTAAATACATAATCTAAATTTTATGCCGTATAAATACAAAGTGGTTAGAAAGTTATTTTTTTATACACCTGGATCTGCAACACGTTTACTTTGCACTAATCGCCCAGTCTGGTGCCACTCAAAATTAATTTTTGAATATCCACAGGAACTTTTTATGCAAAATGAAAAATGCTAAACAACTGTATTTGCTTTGCAGAAGTAACAATATGCTTTATCTTCATCATAAGTCCTGTGAATGTTGGTTTATGAAAAAGATATTATACCCTTAATGCTATAAGCGCTCCCCTGGACTTGTAACACATTACACTAAGTGTCCTCCATGTGAAACAGTTTACGCTTTACTATGTCTTAATCTGAAGACTTTAGGTCTTCCCACTTCAAGCGAATATTAGATAGATAGATGTGCATATTTTACATGGCTAGCCTCACAAATATCGAGGGATATACCCTGTCTATTATTTCCAGGAGGGGCCATGGCTTAGATGGAGAGTCCTAGAGTATTTAATGCTCATTTTGAGCGACGCAGACCCAATTAGGGCCTGCGCTCTACTAGACAACTCCCGGCAACATCCAACGGCCCACACAGTGTGCCATCTTCCCAATTTCCCTCACATGGCTTGGGTTAACCCGGGGCTATGGTAACATTCACTCGCCCATGTTGAATCGCCGTCAAGAGGAATCGAACCCCGGTCTCCCGCACAGAGTACGAGAGCTATAACCACTAATCTACGGCGCTACTTCTGGCTATACTTTCCCAAATTTTGTTATTTGATAAAAGAAAACTGAAAATCTACAAAATTATTTATATATATATGCAGAAATTTATTTATGAAATATAGGTTTCAGTTTGTTGTGGAAACATGTTTACCAACATGCAATGTCTTGCATACCTAACTAGCTATATACTCAAGTCTTGAATGTTCACTGTTATGGGAGGTCCAAATAACTACCTAGCTATTTTTATTTAAAATGACAGAATGCCTTGAAAAATCTTTTGTGCCGCTCCCTACATTAAAGTAATATATTTAGCTTTTGTACTTTATCACTTAATTATTTAATAACAAATGCGCCCTGGAGTGCTGGCATGGTAATGGCTAGGTAGCTTAAAATCACAAATTATTATCCAGATGTGACCATCCCTCATCATGAGACATCAGAAAGGCGTTTCTATTGTGTACTTCTCATTGTGGGGTACCTCAAATTTTTGTAAATCCAATGAAAAAAAAATACTTAAAAATTCCTCTTCTTTCCCTTGGACTACTCATGACATTTCTTTGCATGTCTTTAGTTTCGAAGTGGCTACAAGTACGTGACCGTATTTTTACTTTTTTTTGCTAGAAGTACGGCATTCACCTATTTTTACTATTTTTTGCTAGAAGTACGGCATTTACGTATTTTTACTTTCTTTTGCTGGAAGTACGGCACTCACGTATTTCTTTTTTCTAGAAGTCGCTTGGCCAGTATGGCAAGCCAAATTCACAAGTATTCGATATACCTAGTATATCAATCGAAAAACTAGGTTTAACGGTAAGAAAAACCAGGTTTTTCGTTCCCGTGATCGAGATACTAGGTTTTTCGATTCGATAAACCTAGTATCTCAAAGTAAATTTTGGAAAAACTTGGTATTTCGGTCGAGATTCAAGGTTTCTAAAAAATATCCAGTGTAGTGATGCATATCTATTTCGACTAAGTTAGGTTCCGCAAAGTACACCATTGACATCTTGTTCAATGCAGCGATGACTTTTTGCTAAAAAAACCCTGCAAAAGCAGGTTTTGTTTATACTTTCATTTACCACTACGAGACAGTGATATTGAAGCTAGGAAAGAGAGAGAGGATCCTAGCTAGAGGCAGGCAGTGTAAGATAACTATTGGTAGTATTATGTTTCCGTTCTAAGAAACAGCCATAGGGTATGCCCCAACTTAATTTTGCTTAAAGCAAACTTATGTTGGGGCTAGAGCTAGCACACTAATGATGACGAAGTAAAAAAAAAAGTGATCTTACCCCAGTAAGTGATCTTTTACTACTTAATAACAGTTACCTAGTTACCTACATCAAATTATATGGCTAGGCACTAAAAACATCTCTGCTTACAGCTAAACGAGTTACTCATCATTTTGTTGTTCTCAGAATCCGTTTTACTGGAAATCAATAAAAAAAGAGCTTGGTGAGCTTCAAGACAGGCATGTTTAGAAATTTATTTAAGGACAGGCATTTTGGCATTTTTTAAACATATTTAATCGCACAATCAGTTTATGACACCTTATTAACTAATAACTATTTTTAACTGGTTAATATACTTTTTTGAATGTTTAGCTACATTTTTCTGTGGGTAAGCCATTTTGGCTCTAACAACCGTATGGCAGGTAAAAAGATGTGGAAGCTTGCTTAAGAAATGTCCTATCAGACCATTTCTTTTTACGGAAACATTGTTGAGGCTTTAAACTATTATTGTAGATTGCTCTACATTCTGCTTAATATACCTATTTATTCATTTAAAGTCTTAACAATACCTTTGTCCAAAGGAATAGACTGAACAAGACTTCCTTTCAACTAACATGTACATCTTTTTGCCTACCAGGCAATTTCTAAAGCCAGAAGGGCTTACTGTGAAAAATGTAAACATTCAAAAAAATCTCTCTATATATATATATATATACAAGTGCTTATTGGCTAAAAAGCCTTAACGACAGGCTTTGCATATATATACTGCACCATATAATTATATTATATTCTGAACATATACAAGTCCACTCACTTCGAAAATAAATCCTCGCGAAATATTCAGAAACAGTCAATTCACAGAAGGAAATAAACCTCACTCGTCATCAGTTTTTACGGTTATATTAATTGTTATATGATAAACAATATTTATTACATGTTCACTTTTGTAGCAAAGTAACCTATTTTCCGTCAAACACACGAAATCTTTAAATCGGATAAATGCTAACGATCCATTGTTGCGTCAAATAATCTTCTAGATATATGGATTCGATTGAAGAAATGCTCGATATAAATTTAATAGGCTCCACACTTACTAAACGAATGATCTTCCAAACCTTGTACAAGACATTCAATGATAATTAAAAAAAATAGGATAAAGCTTTAAGATATATGTGCTCAGTCTCAGCGATTATTACGTACAAATTCCACTACTTTTATATATATGTCAATCCCATATTGATTGGAATCGGCTTGGGTGTTAATACTTTGCTCTAATAGTTGTAGTTTCACCTTGTCAATGGTGCGGGGAATCTTTGTAAAACAGCTGTAATACCGCTAGGTTCTATCAGACGATTACTCCGTAAAAACCTTGTAATTAAATCCTCTATTTCACGTAAACTTCTGCAGTAAACTCCTCCACTGATCCAAAGCTGAAGAGGTGTCTGGTGATGTTCCGTTTGCATTTTATGGTTGTTATGCGCATCCTTCCATTTCTGCAAGTCTCGATCAATGCGTTTTGCAAATGTGTGATGTAAACAAAACATGGTGGTTTTGGTCTTTTGCTTTTGGATATAACGTTCTGTTCTTCTCTCAAGTTGCAGAAAGAGCTTGTGAAGCAAACCATGTGGGATGAAGAAATAAATACCCCCATAGTGAAATACGCGGGACAATTAATTTCATTCTTCTCATTGATTTTATTCTTCTTTTTTCGAATTTTGATAAACTAAGTTTCTTGTGCGAGAAACCTTGTTTCTCGTCATCTGAGTGCACATTTGCAGGGCAGCTTGATCGAAAAACCTGGTTTTTCGAGCGAGATACCAGGTTTCTCGCGAGAAACATGGAAACTCGTCCGATAAACCAGGTTTTTCGATCAATAAACCGGGTTTCTCGAAGGTACCGTTGATATACAAGGTATATCGAATAAATGTGAATAGGGCTTGCCATAGGTCTCGCCCGCCCATCCGTACTCTTCAGACAGGTCTGTACCGTGAAATTGGTGTCTAAAATTTTTCGTGTCTAAATCTTAATTACATCCAGTGAAATTTATCTTGCCAGTGGGCCATGTATTTTCCAAAGATGAACAATAATCAAATCAACAGGCCGCAGAGATATATCTACAGAAACCAGCTCACAATAATCAGAAATATATAGCTTTGAAAAATATCGAGTTTACCCAGAGTTAAGCTAACTAGCTACAGCTACATTATGATTAGATCCCCCCCCCAAAAAAAACAAAACAAAAAAACACAACAACAACAAACAAATAACACACACACACACATAAACAGGCACCATGACATGACTGCTAAAATGTAGCTATTATGGCTAAACATGAATTAAATGTCTTTTATCTTTCTTAATATAGGTACACCACGTGCAATATTCTTTCTGTTATGGAATTTTATGTGAAACCCTGCTGGATACAAATTTATAAAGTGTAGCTAAGTGGGATGCTAAAACAAAGAAAAAGAAGCCTTGTTAAGATGACTCAAAACTTTAATGTGAACTAGAAGATGTATGGTTTTGTGAAGCTATGGAACCAAAAATTACACATGGAAAAATTTAGCTAGCTATATAAAGCTATGGTAAGTTATTTATGATATAGCTATTTTTTGAACACATGTACACACCTGACGACAACCCCCTCAAAGTTTAGTATTTTACAGAATTTATTAGTTAATTTAGTTTTAGTAAAGTTTAACCAGAATAGAACAAATAATAATTTTATTGTGCTAAGTTTCTAGCAGGTACCAGTTTCAATGAAGGTATTGTTTATTCCATATTATACATTCTTGTTGATATCTGCAAATTTCTATAGTCAACAAGATACAAACTGAGTCACTAGATTTTTTTTAAGGTTTCATTTGTTTAGGGTATCTATAACCTGTAATTCTTGTGAAGCAACCAATAGAAAATAAAATAAGAATATTTCACAATGACTAACCAACCAAATTTTATCTACCATGGATATGGCCTAATAAGGAGTTCAATTCTTCTTCATTACTTATAAGTTTCTCACATGGTTTTATTAATATTCCACAGTTATACAGTTATATCATTGGTTCAGTTGTTGTGAGAAATCCGTAAAATAAGTAGTTTATATGAGTAATTTTCAAAATAATTTTATTATTTAATCTGTTCAATTCATTTCTGTCACCACATTTAAAATGGAAGTAAATAACGTATATACAGGAAACATCTTTAGCTGCTTCTGAAGATGTTGGTAAATCCAAATCTGAAGGTAAAATACTTGGTTTTTGTAATTTTAATTTGAGTGTACACACATATTTTTTATAAGAAACATACCCTTTTTGGGTTTAGCCTAGATATTTTTTTTGAAATTTAAAGGATATTTTCTGAAATTTTAAAAATTAGGAAATATGAAAAAATCGAGTCATCAATCTATTTTTTTTAAGCTTTTGGCCACAACCATTAACCACAAACCCTTTTCAAAAAACAAGTTTATATATTACTTAACAGTAAGGACAAATAAATTAACCTAGTTTTAATAAAAAAATAAATAAATTAAAAACAACTTGATTTTTTTTATATTTTAAATCTTATTATTTTAAATGAAATTAAAAAAGAGTCGGACCCTGTTTTCTACCCTTAAATTGCTTTTGCAACATTCCTGTCAAATTATAAATTTACTTTTTGAAATTTTCAGTTTCACTGCAATGTCTTTTTAAAAAAAAAATTGTGTATCTGTTGTTCCATAAGGGATGACTCACAAATCGAAAAGTATGCAGATAGGAAAGGGTTAAATCCTTGACATTGATTTAATATAATCTTATGGCATAATTTTCTGCCATCCCCATGAAAAAAGTATTTTGAAATAATTTGTCTTTAAAGTGCTTTTTAGAAGTGTATGACCGAGTGTGCTTGTAATTTTAGTAATTGGCAATACTAAAATATAACTTTTTTGATTTTGATCTTTACAGCAGGGAGGATAGGGATTAAGATCTAAACATTGAATTGACGTTTAGCATACAGTCAAATCAGTATAAGACAGGCACTCTGAGAACTTAAAAAAGGGGTTGTATTAGGCAGTTATCTTATAAAACACCTTTGTTAGATGGGCTTTTCCCTTTTAGTATTAACAATGCAATCTGAAATTATGCAAGGGTTTGCATACAGCAGCTCTCTCGATTTGTGTCTCCAGTGTCTTATTAATCTTCTGCTGATATTATGATGATTGGAAATAAGTCTGAACTTAAAAAATAATGTTTTGAGAAAACAAGGCAATTCTGTGATATTCAATTTATTCAAACTTAAAATGTAAATGTAAAGGCTTCACTACACTTTCGTTTTACTAAATAAAAGTGGGAGATGTTTAAAATTGTGAACCCCACACATTGTGACTGACTGTTTATGTGTGTCTCCAGTGTTTAATTTATCGTAATATCTATTTTTTGACTGATCATCTGATATTATGATGTGCAAACTTAAAAAATGATTTTTTGAGGAAACAAGGCCAAAGTCAAATAATTATTTGCAGAATTGACACCTAAGTAGACAAAAATTATCTGCGAAAATACCAAAATTAAGAATGTCCTTTAATGTTAATACATTTAAGAATTATTCATGTGGCAACAATTTCTCTGACCAGGATTCGAACCTGGATTACCATTAAGGTGTCTTACCAACTAGACAATCAGAGTGAAAATTGTGCCTTAAAGTTTGAGTTCAAAATAAAAATGTTTTGAAAAAATAACTTACTCTTATCTGAGAAACATTTGTGATAGAAACTTTTTGTAACTTAGCAAAACCTTTTCTAGGTAGACTATAAAAAATAATCAGTCACAAAAAAAAGTCTAGCCTAAACCTTCAAATCACTAAAAATTAACCAAATAGACTATTTTTTTCCTTTTTCATCATTAATAATGTAGACCACTTTATTTGTTTAAATAGGTTGTTGCATTGCTTATTTATAACCATTTGTTTCAAACATAACCTCTTTTCGAAAAGAGGAATGGCACAAAAGTTTCTCAGATTTGAGAACTACTCCTAAAAAGGCTTCTTCCTTGTGCATGAGACTCCTTTTTGAATAAAACATTTTGAAAGTATTTCAATTTTTTTAGATCATTCAATCTTTCTTAAGCCATTAACCTTGGAGGTGTATCAACAGATTTTAAACGTCATTCTATTGGACTCTGATTTCAGTTCTGAATTGAGTGATTATGACGACCATATTTTAAATGAGATTCCAATCTTTTACAAAAAATACAAGAGAAATTTTTTTATTAACAATAATAAAAATATGAGAAAATTTCAACTCAAATTAAAAGATGGAGAACTAGAGCGCTTTCACACTGGTATACCAAAACTTCAAGTTTGCATATATAATCGCAAGACAAAAATAACTACATGGCAGGAACTGGTGCCACAAGAGTATGCTGAAAAAATATTAGAAAAATTACATCAAATAAAAATTGACACAGAAAGAATGACATGCCATCCAAATTCAATCAATAAATTAACTAAAAAGTTTAATGATACATACTATTTCCGTGGAATAAATGAACTAGCAAGAGTTTTTCTAAAGAACTGCCCTACATGTAAAGTATCTAATCCATTACCACAAACAGAGCTGCCACCACCAATCCCAATTCGTACCTTTTGGCCCCACCAACGTTTACAATTTGATTTAATTCTACTTGCAGTAAATAAACGCAAATATTTAAGCAATAATATATGGGGGTTCAAACACATCCTAACAGTAAAATGCACCTTTTCCAAGTATATATGGTTATTCCCAATAATATCAAAGGAAGCTGAACATATATATACATCATTACGATTTTTATGTGAGAAAGAAGGTTTTCCTGAAATCTTTCAAAGTGACAATGGAAAGGAATTTGTAGCTAAGATAATTACTGATTTTTTGAAAACTCATGATGTACAAATAAAACATGGTCGTCCATATCATCCTCAGAGTCAAGGTCAGGTTGAGAATGCCAACAAAGTTGTTAAGAGCCACTTGAATCGAATTCTACAACATATGACAAAAGATGAAAGCTTCTACCAGGTATCAGTAGCATCATGAACAACACATGGCATCAAACCATCGATGACATTCCTTTCCGTATCTATCACAACAGAGATCCTATTGCAATGCGACACCACATTATTCCAGATGATCTAATGTGGCTGAAAAAACACACAGAAAATGTTAAAGAAAATGATGGTAGTTCCAGTACAGATGATTCTGAAAGTGATGAAGAATGGCTTGAAGAAGGAGAAATATCAAGCAAGTCAAATGTTGGTATTACAGCAAATGAAATATACCAATCTTGTAGCTCTGCATCACTGTCATCAAGATTCTTTATTGAGAAGCAGGAAAAGTCTCAGCAAAATAATCTAGAAGCAGTCGCAGATCCAATACAAAGCAGTGGAAGTAATAAGTGTCAAGAAAATGAATTTGATAAACTTAAATTCAACACTGCTTTGTTCACATTGGCAAAAGAAAAGGAATATTATAACCTACAAGCTTTGGAAGCAACAGAGTATGGTATTCATCGCAACATCCAAAGGCGAAAACCAAAAATTTCATTTGCTGTAATACCAACATTTGACTTGCTTGATATTTCTACAAGTATTTGGGATCAATTATTGATCCTAAGTTGTCTCTAAATAACAACTTCGACTCTACATACAAAAAAGCATCTGGAAAACTCCGTTTACTGACGAGACTACGAGCCGAAGTTGACGATACAACTGCTAAAAAGATTTACGAAACAATGATAACTCCAATCATTACATTCAATAGTATCATCAATTTGAACCTGAATAACACCCAGTTGAACAAACTGCAGTCCTTGGATAGACGTGCCAGAGTAGTAACTAACAACAACAGTTTACAACCCATTTACGACAAAATTCAACGAAATGCTTGTAATGTTGTCAGAAAATGTATTGATCGTAAAACATGCTCAAATTATTGGAACCACTTTCAGCTGCTAAACCATCAAAGACTGACTCGAAACAATTCTTATTCGCTAAAGTTACCAGCAGTACGTTTGGATATGGCAAGAAATGGTTTTTACTATATGGGTGCCAGTATATATAATTCTTTACCAATAGATATACGAAGGGAGCCTAGTTATATGAAATTTAAAAATAAATTGGATAACCATATTTTTTAATCGTTTGGCCTACTTACACACTTTATTTGGACTTTGGACCCTAACACAATATGAAGCTCTTAAACCTTGTCTAGTCTTCCTTATTTATATGTTTTCACCTCTGTTTCTCACCCTTTCTACTTGATGTTTTTAGATACTGCAAGCTTATGACATACGCGGTTTTGAATTAAAATGTTTTTTGCCGATTATTCATTCGACATTTAGCAGAAGGAAGCTTTTGAGATATGGCATGTTTCATCTTTCGTTTCTTAGTATAGCATTTTCAATATTTCATATATTATACTAGCTTTGTTGCCTCACCCATTTATACCAATTATCTCCCATTTGAGCGCTTAACTCATGGACACCTATAATCTTATCTTTAGTGTATTTTCACCATTTCATCTATGTGCTTAGCGTTTTTCCTTTTGTTTTGCCTATTCCTTTTCATTTTATTGGATTTTAGAACATCGACGATTTTATATTTAATTGTATATAATGTAGAGTATTTGATTTTAATTTTAGCAGGACACATTTGAAAAGCAGAAATTTATTCTGAAATGTATATCCTGGGTAAATATTGATGATAAATAAATAAAATAAATAAAAAAAATGAAGAAAGGAAATTTTCACTTGGAGACAAAGTTTTAATAAAAAATCCTTTCTTTGAAATGAAGAATGCAAATGAAAGATATCACACAGGCAAGGAATGTAGTTGGAACAGTGTCAGGTGTATGTTCTGGAGGTATCTACAAAGTGCAACTCCCAAATGGCAAAGAAACATATGAAAAATCTGTCTTTCAAGGGCAAATGGTACAATACATGGAGAGAGATGATGAATGTAGTTATGATGCAAATGAAACACCTAAGAAAATCGCATACAACACAATTATGGAGGCCATATCTACTTTTGGGGAATGCACAAGAGAGAACATATACCAGGATCAAAAACGGTATATATAGACGGCGAGATAGGACAGATGTTTCTTTTTTAATGATGAAGTATTACGAAGTGTTGGATTATGGAGTCCTGATGGATATGAAGGAGGAATCAGAAATATCCTCTACCTACAAAGAAAGGTTTCAAGAAGGCATGGCCTTTTTAGAGAACCAAAAATTTCCTTATTTTTTATATGGAACAGTGGCTTGGGAAAGGGACCGCAAATGTAAACTTCCTGACATATATCTGTCATTTTTAAAAAACAAAAGTTCTGAACATGACTGCTGCACATGTTTTAATGATAGTGTTAGCTGTTTTCATGAATGCTGTATAGTCAAATTGAAATTGTTTGCAGCAGCATTAAAAATGAAAGTTAAGTCTTCCACTCATGTACCTATTTCACACCATGAAAAAATTGCACCACATAACCAAGCAAAACCGACTCAATCATCTACACCAGGAAATACCAAGAACATAGATAAAAAATTATCACAAACTACATCATTCAAAACAGCAAAATCATCTACATTACCAACTCATTTAGAACATCATAAGATTGATTTATTACAAAAATACAATACCAATGTTAACTGTAAAATAGCCATAAATAAGATATTTCAGATTGTTGAGAATCAAATGAAATTAAAACCACCATACACCAATCCATTTATCAGTAATATGAACTACTTAACTTCAGTAATTGGTAAAAACAGTAAATGTAGTACCACAATGTTGAGAGCATCTATTAATGGAGAAAATATCAACATACACTGTCAAGAGGGGGAAAGTTTCAATGCCTTATGTGCCCTTAACAATGTTGTATCAGATCTACAAGGCATTGAAGAATTACCATTTTCCTCTGACAATTTTTATCATGTTGTCGACGAACTTTGGCTTTTAAAAGCAGGAGCGTTGGAAACTGATTTTGTAAATGAAATAGTTCCAGGCAACAGGTCTCCATCAGGTGGTTATGATCATCAGTTAGTCAAAAAGGTAGCAGAGTCTAAAGAATATGAATGGCATGACTTTGATTTAAGTAACTGGTTCAAAAACAACAACAACGAAAAGTACACTCATTTGCTTTCAGAAATTGGAGTGCAAGTAAATGCCAGAGTGCTTATCAGTTTAAACAAAAGTCAACATGCAGCCTTAATGCTTCTTAAGGAAAGTATTGCCATCATAAACAGCTGCAATAAGCCTCCAATAAAGTATTTGCCCTTTAAAGATGGACTTGAATTGCTAAAAGTTATTCAAAAAACACTCATTTTAAAATGGGAAGTCTGGAAATAAAGACTGCAACAAAAGAAAGTAAACAGGCTAGTAATAGTAAGTATCCAGAAGATTTAATTATGCCACCTTTTTATGTTTTGCCTATGAAAGCCTATTACCATGATGAAATCAAACATTATTTTCATTTTATGTACATATACATATACATATTCACAGAATGGTATTTTTAAATTCATTATGTGTGTACTTTTATTTTAAATGTTATTTTTTTTAGAATTAAAGTCACAATCAAATATTCATTTCAATGTTGTATCAAAAAACAAATCAGGAGGTACATGTACACTTTGCTAAGGAATAAATCTTATAACATTATCAGGGTGAATACCAATATGCTTAAACTAGAAGAATACTTGATGCTTGTCGAAATTTACCTATGCAAACTTATACGTACAGATTGGCAAAATAGAGAATATATAGATATATATACTTCATTTTTTGCAATATTTCAGCCAATATGGAGGTACTGCAACAGATATATAAAAAGAATGGCAAAATTTCATCAAAACAAAAAAAATGTAAGAAACCCTTTATGGATCACAAAAAATCACATTTTTAGTTACTGGAGTCCACACTTACATAAATATTCCCTTTCACATGTCATGTCAAGGGTTTTTAGCTTTTACTTAAAATTACTAATTATAATTATTTATTGTTCTTTTTTAATTTATAATTATTTTACTAACTATTCGCAAAGTAGACAATAGTGACTGATAATGTATAACTAAAATTGCTCTTAAAATATATTAAAATTTTTGTTATTCTAGACGCTTAATATTTTGTACAATTGTCTAAATCTTTTCGTACTTAATAATATAAAACTAAAGTTTGTCCTTGGAAAGTACATCTATAATGTTCATGATGATTTTATACTGTTATAGGTGAAATTGAAACTTCATTGAAATCAGGAGAGATGGAATCACCAACTAAAAAATGCAAACGGATTGGTATGTCAAGTACATATATACATGATGTATTCTCTTTTCTTTGGTAGTCATTAAACTTTAATGAAAGAATATCCTAACATTTTTTAGGTGAGAAAGAAAGGCTATGTAACAAATTAGGGATTACAGATTTTTGTCAAAAATATTTCCCACACTTAGTTGAGGCCGAGATATGGTTTGAAAATAATTCACAAACTCTTGAAATGCAACCAACTCGTCCACTTGTATTGACTAGTCAAGATGAAGAATTGCAAAGCAATATTAAAAGAGCGTTGGAGGATCCATGTAGCTTTGAAGACATGAATGAATACGAACTTAGCCAAGAATACTTAATGGACTACTGTGGCTACGAATTTTTTTCTATAAAGGACATGCAAATTGCTCTTAACATTTTAAGAACAAATAATATTAATATAATGGCTTTTTTTAAAAATGAGGAAGATGAACATTTTTAACTTCTATAGTAAACATAGTATTTATTTTAGGGATAAGGCAAGGTGTCATTACATGTTATTTTTGTAATAATTTTTTAAAGGGAGAAGAACGAATATTTATTTTTTATCTTTTACTCCTTCGATATTTTTCTTTAAATATTTAAAAACACTTAATAACATAAAAAACAGTGGTGTCGAGAATAGTATATATGACTTAAATAATGTTTATTACATTACTTTTATTATTTCAGAGTTTTGTGGTTTTTTATTGGTTTTGTCTTTAGTTTATATTTTACCTGAGGTTTCACACATTTTCATGTGTGAAACCTCAGGTAAAAAGCTTCTTTAATGTGTACAACAATGTTATTTTTAAAATATATAAAGATTGTTTATATATATGACGAAAAATTTTACCAGTTTATCTATTAGTTGTAACAAGTTACTCTCTCTTTTATACTATCAAACGTGCTATGACGAGAATTAGCCCTACCATTTTTTGTCTCTTACCGTTCCCATCAAAGATTTTTTTGTGCCTTTTTATGTGAATAGTCTTATTTTTTTAAATTTTAAATTTTTTGCTGCCTCTGAACTAAAATTGCCCTATTTATTTTTGTGTATATACAGCACCTTATTCAAAAATAGCATGCATTTAGTAGGGAGGGTAGAAGTAAGAGGGACATAATAAACAGTCAATTTGCCATTAACAAACAAAACTAATTCCTGCAAAATTTCACATTTAAATCAAACCCTAAAAGTTAATCAGTAACAAAAGTTCTAATTTAAAAAAAAATCAATTGAGGAGGAGGCCCTTCTCTACTCCCTACACCTCCTTAGATGCTGCCTTCAATGTAAAATAATCTCATTAGCGACTTAATACATGATAACAGATACACAAACAAAGATGTCTGAATAATTTTTATCTTGCTACCTACAAACATTTTCTCCTGTATCTCGGGCCGCCATTATACTCTCTGGTCTTTTGTGAGTGTTAATCGATTATATCGTGACCTAGGCAAGGGAATCGATAAGTGTCAAATAACTCTTGTCAGATAATTATATTTTGTCGATATAAAAGTACAATATTCAAATATAGAAGTAAGAAGTTAAAAGAAGTTGTAAATTTTCTTTTTCAAAGGAAAAGAGCAACTAATTTATCTTGAACATTTAAAAGTTTCGATAAAGTTTCGATCCCGTTTCGATTAGTGCTGATCTGTCATAATGCCCCGGGTTTTCATATCCAGAGACGCGCTTGAATTCCCCCGTGTCCACAAAAAGAGTATTTTTTAACTCATTTCATGAAATCTAATCTATTATTTACTTCTCACGAAATAACAGAAAGACTAGCGCCCAAATTTAACCCTTGTGGTGCGGATCCCGTATATATACGGGATAGCCACGGACGTTTTACAGGCCCGCCCCCAGCTGCGTCACACAAGCAATTTCAACAAACTGGTTTTGCTCAGATCTTGTAGTACAAAACTCTGCCCTTTGAAAAGAAAGTCGGAGTCTAAAAGCGCTTTGTTGTGCGGCCCTACAGAATCAATAATTCATTCAAATAATCTCTCCGCAAATTTTGCCAAGTCCGAGATTTTTGGTCATGTCACGGGCCACCAAAGCCGCGCAAATTCACCCAAACACAGTTTTGTGTCACGTACTTAGCGTGCGCCCAATGCATTTGCTACACATCTAATGCTCGCAATCCGTTCTTACGTTAAACTAAAGTCAACTAAAGTCAACAGGCCCGGGGGTCCAAGGGGCAGTGCCCCCCACGCAAATTTCTGGAGGCCAAAAAAAAGTTTAGGACTTTTTCCATCAAATAAGCCTGAAGTAAGCATTTAGTTTCTTTTTGTTCTTGAGTTATAGTCAATTAAAGTAGGAATAAAAATTGTGTCAAAATTGGGCTTTTTGACAAACGGACCGCACTACGAGGGTTAAGAAATAAAAAATTCTGGCAAGTTTTTAGAACTACAGTGAAACGTTTTTAATAAAAGGGGACATCCCTCCTAAAGCAGACACCTTCCTTTTTAAAAGACAGATAAATTTTTGTCCTGGATGACTTCATAATAACCCTTATAATAAAATCTCTCTAAGGCAGACAGTCTAAAGCGGATACTTCTTCCATATCCCGCACGGTTATTTCTCCCAGAATTTACTTCAATGATTCGGACAAAGAAAATTTTTGACCAGGCTGTATAACTTTGCAATCATTTTCTCAGTCTTATCACGTTTTTTATATTTTTCTACCCTACTACCTAAAATGTCTAAAAACGTCCTTGTTGAGGCTAATTGTCTTCTAAGAATGTTTCTTTGTCTAACTGAGGAGGGGAAAAGGTAATGGGCATGCCTAATTGACTTCGCAATAGAATTTTTCGCGTTTTGCCAAAAAAGGAATACTTCCTTGACACGTCTCTAAAGCGGACAGAATCTCTGGCCCCAGGTGTCCGCTTTAAGGGTGTCCTACTGTGTTATCTGTTTTTCCCGTGTCATGTGTGGAAGAGAACAGTCTCCCTAAACTACCTTTGAAGTTTTTATGCTAGATCTTCCTCAACAATTATATTTAGACATATTTTGTTTTCTTCTTTGATATTGTGAGTGAGGAAATTATTTTTACAAAATGTTTCGACTAAAGGCGCGTTTGGCTGTCACACTTCGCCCTTACGATATCAGAATTACCTTACATGCTTAATACAGTACATCTATACAACAAGTATGTTAAAAAACTACATGGAGGAACGTGTTTTCCAATACTTTAGTAATTAAGATTTCAGATGTATCAGGATAAATCTTATTAACGATATACTAATAACATAAATATAATTTTAAAAACAGATTGAAATAAATCAAAAATTAAAACCTCAAAAAATTTAAGCAATTCTTTTGGTTGGTACGTGGCAAACGGTGCTGGAATAGGATGGGATCCTACTTTTTCGCCTGATCGCTGCGACCAGACGAAATGTTTTAGGAGCATCTGATTCTAAAGTCTGATCGACTTGCATTTTTTTACCGCTTTGGGCTACTTAAACTTATGAATGACCCTTGCTTTGCCTGCCAACAGTAATGCGTTTGTTTGTTCTAGCCTGTATCTCACGCACTACATGAAACATTTTGCAAAGATAATACCATGGGATAATACCTATTTTATTCAAATGACGAAACAACATTGTAGAAGTTCTGTAGAAAACAGGCTACTGGTGACCTTAGGGAACAAAATTACACACCAACAAGAATCCGAAATCTTTTAACTTGCAAGGGCTTTTCATTTTTGGCTTATTTAAATGCATATTAATTTCAAGTTAACGGGCATAGATAGGTTTCATCCTGGACAAACACGTACGTTTTTGGATATCTTCTGTGTACCTTATTTGAAAGCGACTTTGTGGGTCAAATTCGCAGGAACACACACATGAATATAGTGTTCCAGATCTAAATATTTTTTAGTGCTTTGTTCCTTAAACACACCATAAATCAGGAGACATTTCTGCTCCTCAAACCGACCTAATAGAGGCATTTTAAAGCACATTCGTGAACTAATCAAAGAGAATTATGAACCAGATATTACAACTGACGAATCTGAACTGCCAAATATCGAAAATGGAATTAAAAAACTCGAAATTTCATTTTTATTGATGACGAGAAGGAGGAAGAAAAAACACTATAATAATTCCTATAATATTTGCAACTTTGTTGCTCAAAATTTCAGATTATACTCCAAAGAGAAACTCTTCACTTCTTTGTCTGTCTAAAAGAAAATCCATACATTAGAGATTTCACATGAGGGCGAAGGTTTTATCATGTAAACGCCGCGTCCACCTATCGACTCATTTTTTGCAATGCAATTCAAACGTTGCTTCTATTAATGATACGTGAAACACGTACTACCTATGTTGAGAATACTGCCTATATTTTCTTTTTATACAACGAAAGCCGGATAAATTTCATATAAAATAGTGGTATTTCTGTCATACAATAATAAACTGGTAAGATGTTGAAAATAATTGAACACCCTTTTCGAGTTGCCGACACTCGAGCCCAAAAGGTACAGACATTTAAAGCTTATATCGCATAAAAATCGCACTATTCAAATCTAGTCCATCTGAGTGCTATAACACTATCTTGGTTTTGAGCTTTTAAGGTCGAGTCCCGAATTTATTTGAACTATTTTACCTTCACACTGTGTGTGATAAAATTTTAACAATTGTTTTCAAGAACATTTGTATGTTTCATGTATCCTTAGGTATTAGTGTTGTAAAAATATACGCTTTAACCAACACAGTGGTGATTAATCCATATAAAGTTTCTTCCGTACACGTTACCAACTCCGAATTACAATATCTTTTTGCAATATAGTTGTTGCTGACGTTATAAGAGTTCTTGCTATTGGCAATCCATACACAGCATTTCGTAGATTTTACTGACACCGACACAGAAATCTATATTTTTCTTTCTTTTTTTTGCGCTTCAACCGTTTCTTCTGTTAAATATTCCTGTCGTCTCATATCGTTTATACGGATACATAGTAACTAATCCATGCAAGGTTTTATCGGTGAGAATGTCACGTTACAATCTTAGAATTACGATATCTTTCAGATCTATATATTTTCTGAAGACCTCTTACTGTTGATCAATCCATACACACCGATTTTGTCGACTTCTCAAACTCAATCACGTTTTTTTTTAAATGCTAAAATTGCTGCCATTAAGTGTTGGCCGTCTCATATCTTTCAGAACTACATACTGATTAATTTAAACAGAGTTTCGTCAGTAAGAACCTATGGTTACAAAATCAAGAATACGATATCGATAAAATTGTGCCTTAATTAGAACGGTTTCGATTAATTTATAATAATTGACGAAATGTTATAATAATAGACGAAATGTTTTACGAGCATCTGATTCTAAAGTCTGATCGACTTGCATTTTTTTACCGCTTTGGGCTACTTAAACTTATGAATGGCCCTTGCTTTGCCTGCCAACAGTAATGCGTTGGTTTGTTCTAGCCTGTATCTCACGCACTACATGAAACATTTTGCAAAGATAATACCATGGGATAATACCTATTTTATTCAAATGACAAAACAACATTGTAGAAGTTCTGTAGAAAACAGGCTACTGGTGACCTTAGGGAACAAAATTACACACCAACAAGAATCCGAAATCTTTTAACTTGCAAGGGCTTTTCATTTTTGGCTTATTTAAATGCATATTAATTTCAAGTTAACGGGCATAGATAGGTTTCATCCTGGACAAACACGTACGTTTTTGGATATCTTCTGTGTACCTTATTTGAAAGCGACTTTGTGGGTCAAATTCGCAGGAACACACACATGAATATAGTGTTCCAGATCTAAATATTTTTTAGTGCTTTGTTCCTTAAACACACCATAAATCAGGAGACATTTCTGCTCCTCAAACCGACCTAATAGAGGCATTTTAAAGCACATTCGTGAACTAATCAAAGAGAATTATGAACCAGATATTACAACTGACGAATCTGAACTGCCAAATATCGAAAATGGAATTAAAAAACTCGAAATTTCATTTTTATTGATGACGAGAAGGAGGAAGAAAAAACACTATAATAATTCCTATAATATTTGCAACTTTGTTGCTCAAAATTTCAGATTATACTCCAAAGAGAAACTCTTCACTTCTTTGTCTGTCTAAAAGAAAATCCATACATTAGAGATTTCACATGAGGGCGAAGGTTTTATCATGTAAACGCCGCGTCCACCTATCGACTCATTTTTTGCAATGCAATGCAAACGTTGCTTCTATTAATGATACGTGAAACACGTACTACCTATGTTGAGAATACTGCCTATATTTTCTTTTTATACAACGAAAGCCGGATAAATTTCATATAAAATAGTGGTATTTCTGTCATACAATAATAAACTGGTAAGATGTTGAAAATAATTGAACACCCTTTTCGAGTTGCCGACACTCGAGCCCAAAAGGTACAGACATTTAAAGCTTATATCGCATAAAAATCGCACTATTCAAATCTAGTCCATCTGAGTGCTATAACACTATCTTGGTTTTGAGCTTTTAAGGTCGAGTCCCGAATTTATTTGAACTATTTTACCTTCACACTGTGTGTGATAAAATTTTAACAATTGTTTTCAAGAACATTTGTATGTTTCATGTATCCTTAGGTATTAGTGTTGTAAAAATATACGCTTTAACCAACACAGTGGTGATTAATCCATATAAAGTTTCTTCCGTACACGTTACCAACTCCGAATTACAATATCTTTTTGCAATATAGTTGTTGCTGACGTTATAAGAGTTCTTGCTATTGGCAATCCATACACAGCATTTCGTAGATTTTACTGACACCGACACAGAAATCTATATTTTTCTTTCTTTTTTTTGCGCTTCAACCGTTTCTTCTGTTAAATATTCCTGTCGTCTCATATCGTTTATACGGATACATAGTAACTAATCCATGCAAGGTTTTATCGGTGAGAATGTCACGTTACAATCTTAGAATTACGATATCTTTCAGATCTATATATTTTCTGAAGACCTCTTACTGTTGATCAATCCATACACACCGATTTTGTCGACTTCTCAAACTCAATCACGTTTTTTTTTAAATGCTAAAATTGCTGCCATTAAGTGTTGGCCGTCTCATATCTTTCAGAACTACATACTGATTAATTTAAACAGAGTTTCGTCAGTAAGAACCTATGGTTACAAAATCAAGAATACGATATCGATAAAATTGTGCCTTAATTTGAACGGTTTCGATTAATTTATAATATAGACTTTTTAGACTTTTTAATCCGGAGATAAGTTATGAAGAATTTAGCCCTGAATTAAAAATAAAACTGTTTTTTTCTTAAACTTGATAATTAGTTAGGAAGACGAAGAAAATTGTAGGAAATGGAACTGTTCGAAATTACATGGATAGGACTTGATTCAACAAATCTGCGTTGGAATTCAAACTATGACCTTGAAATTAATGGAATGGAACTGTTCGAATTGACATGGAGAAAATCTTTTCTGGTAGTGTAAATAGCGCCAAATTAAGTATCCGCTTGATATGTTAGACAAATATAGAGATAACCTTTTTTGCGATTGGACGAGTTTGATGAAAATAATATGATTGTAGTATGTAAATAATGTAAAACTAGCTTCTTCGTACAAATCTTCGCGCCGAGCAAAAAACGTTCGTTAGTACGCGAAATTTAGTGTAGAAATACACGTTTTTTACAAGTAACGCTAATTTTCGGTCCAGCCTCGCTGTTGCTTAATTTTTTAAAACTTTCAGTCTCGTTTAATGCTTATCTGTTGCTTAAATATCCCAAAAGCGACGTAAGCAATTATTTCCAACCTCGTTTCTAGGACTTCTTTCCATCACGTTTATATCGGACTTTTTCTCTTCTGTTAAGAATCTGGTGTAAGCGTAAAGGAAAGAACAGAGCTAGGGAACTATTCTCTCTCTATGTGGAACCTTACATGTAAATATGCTACAGAAGTCCATGGTTTATTTGTCGTATTTTGCTGTTTAAAGTTTAATTCTGACTTATCCATCCAAGGCTGGCTTGTTGCTTAATAGTTGCTTCAAATTTCATGAAATTTTAGCCTGGTGATGCTTATATAAAATAGCGTGCATCCACAAGTACATACAGTTGACTCTCTCTATCTCGACTACCCTCTATCTCGAACATCTCTCTATCTCGAACCAAAGTCTCGGTCCCTTGGACATTTGTGTAGGCTCTAAGCTATTTTCCTCTCTTTATCTCGAACCTCTCTATCTCGAATACCTCTCTATCTCGAAACAAAATCTCGGTCCCGTCTGACTGTTTTTCTCTCTATCTCGAACTTTTCTGGATTTAAGAACCTATTTACACTAAAAATCGAATTAAAATGTTCCATTTTCGAACGAAAATGTTTGACGTTCGAATTCTAAAGTCACTCACAAAACATTGTTTACAGTGTTTTGAACCAGAAACCTTCTTGAGGTGAAGACGTCGGCCTTAAAAAGAAAACTCAATAACGTTTCTTTAATTCAAAAATGTCAAATAATTCGGGAAATCAAGAAAGGAATGTCAAACAAGTAGGCAGCAGAAAAATACGGGATCCTTAAAAATACCATTTCAACTTGGATGAAAAAAAAACATAAGATCCTACAAAGCTTGGAAGAACAAAAAACCGCGTCTGGTTCGAAAAAGGTTCGAGGCTGTGATTATGAGCAGATAGACAAGGCTGTTTTCAAATGGTTTACTGTTCAAAGAAGCCAAAACATTCCGATCGATGGCAATTTGATAAAAGAAAAGGCACTCAGTTTTGCTAAAAACTTTGATTGTTCAAGTTTCAAGGCTTCCGATGGTTGGCTGGACAGATGGAAAAAAAGGTATGACACCCTCTTTCAAAACATCAACGACTTCCTAAAAACATGCGAACAGTTAACATGTGACACAACCTAAGCAACGCTGTTAGACAGGGGAAATATTCTGAGTGAGATCTGATTTCTCTATCCATTCTTTAAAAGCAAAATTTGTTATTTTGAACTTGTCTGGTGTACTACTATAATAAAATTGTAACTAAACAAACCATCATCAATTGTTTTAAGAAATCTGGAATCTCTTCTACAGGACAACAGGATGCTATTGCTGATTCGGATGACCCATTTAAAGATCTTCAAGAAAGTTTGGATGATTTAAGAGAGGCTGATCCATCATTGGTACCAAATGATCTCAGTGCTAATGATCTTGTGACCTTGGATGATGAGGTTATCGCAACCGCCCCTCAAATCTCTAATGAGGATATCATTGATGAATTTCGGAAATCTCAGGACGACGAAGCTGAAGACGATGGCAGTGACATGGAGGATGATTCATTTGATATAGTTGTCGAAAAACCATCAAGATCAAAAGTCGAGTGTAGTATTGATCTTTTGAAAGATCTAGCAATGTGTTGCGAAAAAGGCAATGAAATGCAAATGCTTATCTCCAAATTCGAAAAAATGTATAATGAAGACAGAGTGGCATCACTTAAACAGAAAGACATAACCGATTTCTTTAAATGAAGCTGTAAATTTATTTTATGTATTTATTTTAAAAGAAGTCTTGTGCATTGAATATTAACATTTTAACATCTCTCATTGACCTCTATCAACTCCCGATACACTGAAGGTTAAAAATACGTTTTTTACGAAAAAATCCAATTTTTGTCAATTTTTCTCTATCTCGAACTTTCTCTATCTCGAACAAACTTTCTGGTCCCTTGCGAGTTCGAGATAGAGAGAGTCAACTGTATTCTTTTTAAGAAACAGAACGATTGCGGAAAGGTATTTTAAGCACCAAATTTTTTTAAACAAAAAAAAAAACTAAAAAGGAAAAAAATGCATAGCCATCGATTACGTGAATTTTGTTGGGAAATATATTTCATATAAATAGAATTATAAAGTGTCCGTGTTAATGTCATTATTAATAATTATTATAGTTATAAATGTTAACATCGAACGTTAATTTGGACTATTTAATTATGTCCATTATGAAATGCATAGGAACCCAAAATATAAGATGTTAAATAACTTGATTCCGTCACTCCAGAGGAACATGGCAAGTTATCGGCTAACGTATGTTCCAAACTTTCCATTTCAGAAGTACTCTGTTTAAAAAAGAGTACTTCCATGTACATCCCAGCAAAATTCTTTGATGTGATATCTAAAAAAATATTGATAGTAGTTATTAAGGGAATAATCTAAATAAAAGTAAGTGCTAAGAAAAACATTTTATAAAGCCAGAATGCCGTCACACTGGAGGGGGGAAACAAATACTTTTCACCACCAAAGTTTTTTAAAAAAAACAGGGGATTTATCTCAATTTCATTAAAAGAAATAGAACTACCACTGTATTATATAATAAACATTTTCCAAATTTTTGACACTAAGAATTCAAAAATTAATATATATATAATTTATGGATTCTTCAGATGCAGCGTTAATCCTAGACGTAAATTTGAAACATGCTTTGTTAGTGTTTTCTCAAACAATTTTCAATAGGTAATGTAACCCTGGTAATAATTTTGCAATCCTAGTTTTAGCACTGTATGATCCTAAAGTTATGGTGTTGACACGAGGAATGAATACACAACTTAAAATGCGATGATTTTGTACAGTGTTCATGTCTATATCTAACAGGAGAGCATAAACTTTGAAACACAGATGGAATATTGTTTTTATAATGGTCAAAAGCTAAAAAAACAATTTTTCAGTTTCATACTTCAGCTCAGTGGAAGAATATTAGATTCAAGGTAAAATGGACCAGTAGATTCTCAACATTTTTTGAAGTTAATAATCCTTAATGCCTTGTTTTAAAGAGATTGAATTCTGTTTTTTATTTCAAGGATGATAAAACCCCAAATGTGACAGCTGTATATACATACGTATGTGAGATGACTGTGAAAGATGGCATGGTAAATGGAGCACAATGTAGGATAGGTCACATAATATCTGATTTTGGCCAGCATACCAGTAACCGAAAGAAATTACTACCAAAACTTTAAACAAAGAAATCTGTCAACGCAAACAGAAAACAGAACAAGTGATGATGGAGAGATAGTGATTTTCAACACAGTCAACAACATCGAATAATCAATCAACAAGCTAATAACAGACTCAACCATTGTTATGTAGTTACTATAAAACATTCTTCTTGAAGAGGAGGTAGCTATATAATATATAGCTAACAATTTTGAATATGAATGAGAATTAGGCTTTACCCTTACAAATGACTGAATGATATAAACGCTGCTGTGATTTCTTCGAGAATTTGCCACTGTTTACCTTAACGGCTTTAAAGTTTATACTTGTAAACACCATACTCAAGCATGCTAGATATCATCTCAACGGATGCATATAAGACACATTCCCGTGTCTATTGTTTTTAGACACATAAAATAGTAGACACCGATTTCACAGCACAAGGTCTAAGCCTGCTACCACAATTTTACTCAACCATATACTGCACAAAAATCATTTCCACCCATTTCACAAACATAACATTATTTTTTTTGATGATGTAAAGTTTGAAAAGCTCCAGCTACCAGCCATTTTCATCAACTAGAGCGTTTGTTTTGATTTCATATCACCAAATCAATCCCAGAATGCATTGTGCGCGGGAAACTTATTTTTAATCGCAATATCGTCTATTAACGGAGGAAGTGTCATCACAACATTGATCAGTTTTTCTTTCACAGGTTCAGTGTTTATATAGTGAACCAATTCTAAGCGTGTTATCAGTCTTGTTTGAAGCATTGTTAACCGTGCATTTATCATGACTTCACACTTGATTTCAAGTCCACCTTGAAATAAAGATGAGCGGCGGTAATGATTTGAAGTCAGCTTGCATGGCATTGTGAAACATCGATCCAAAAAGTACTTTGTCACTCTTGATATTTCTTTTGGCAAGTGTCCAACTGTGTCTTCATTTTTATCAACAGTTTTTATAGCAAACCTGTCAAAAACATTATCTGGCTCGTATTTTAAGTTGTTCATTCTCCTGAATTCATTGTCATTCGCGAAAGTTTTTGTTCCCAAAAATAAAGATTTTGAAAATTTCTGCCCTTAAAGTAACACAATTTAGACAATGATCAGCGCCCGAGAAAATGACACGGGAACATGCAACTGGTCTGATTAGCTGCCAAAAATCCAGTATTAGTATTTTGAAAGTTAATTTAGTGTATTCTGTTGAATATATTCAAAATCTAATAAAAGTTTTTTGCTGTCAGCGAAGTTTTTCTGATTTTTGTTTATATTTCTTAAATTTTGAACCAAGCTGGCAACGATCTTTTTTTTTAAAGGCTACGGTATGGTAACTAATCTTAATATTTTTACATGTTTTAGATGCTATGAACAATTCATTTGTGCGAAGCATAAAAATGACACCCTACGAGGTAGTATTTGGTCGGAAAGCTGCTAGACTTTAAATGGTTTTTATTCCCGCCCAAACTCAGTTAAAAATCGTCAATATTAAATGCCCTACTTTGGGTGGTTTTCATTCCTGCCCAAAGTTGGTCAAAAATCGTCAATATTAAAATGCCCTGCTTTGGGTGGGTTTTTTTTCTGCCCAAAATCAGTCAAAAATCGTCAATATTAAAGTACCCTACTTTGGGTAGTTGCTATTTCTGCCCAAAGATAGTCAAAAATCGTCAATATTTAAAATGCCCTACTTTAGGTTTTTTTTTTTTCTTGACCAAAGTCGGGTACTTTGGGTATTCATGTATGCTTTGGATATCATGTATGCTCTATTTTGGGCATGCTTTTTCTGAAATAGTTGTAGATTAATTGTTTAAATTTTGGTTAAATATGTGTTCATAAGGGCGAATTTTCGTTAAATTAAGTTCATGCATAAAAATAGTAAAGCTTAAAGCAGTTTAATAAGGTTATTTTAAGACACAAGAATGCAGTTCCAACTGATAAAAGAATCTGTTTTACTTTGCATAGTTTTGCCCCCTTGGGTTATGATTAAAAAATGCCCGACTTTGGGCAGCCGCCCTACTTAGGGTGGAACAGATGAAAAGAAAGACCTTCAGCAGTGCAGGAAGTTCCAAGGATTCTCACTGACGCCACTAACGGTAATGCAAATGAAAAAGAATCTTTCAATGACCTCGCGTGTGAAGATTATGTGTACGTACATAGCTAGCTACAATCGTGGACAAAAATACTGAGACTAAGGCAGTTTTTTACTCGTTATCCAAATATGGGCAAAACAGTCAAATAGTCATTACTCTGCAGCCGGCAGGCTGCAAAGTCGCCACTTTTGCACACAAGTAGGCCAGGCAGAGAGGGTTGAAAAGTTGCTAGTCACATTCTTTAGCACGCCCGCACACCGAAATAATTCACGTCGGAGACCACGAAGGCCCCGAAATTCGTGATTAATAGCCTTGCTGACGTCAGCAACAATTAGCACATTTTAAGAATTTTGTATTTACCAAATAACCTAAGATCCTAAGTCCACTCTGAACATTGACAAGTGAACTTTGACAAGTTCAAGATGTGTGAATCTAATATAGAATGAGCCTACGCAATTACTTGTGATGGCGAACTTCGAAATTCGTTGTCTTGTCCCAACATATTGTGACCACGATTGTAGCTAGTTACCTAATTTTCCCCCCTCTTTGGCAGCAAACTATTCTGTATTCTGTTAGTCTGTCTGTGTTCTATATATATAAAATCAACTGTAGCTAGCTATAGTTCTCTTTCTTTTCTAGAAAATCGATTTTGAAGCTAGCTAGAGTTTGGCAGTGCATGAGGTAAGGGACAAAACACTAAATTACTTTATATTGCAGGGATTTTGATATTATTTTTTGCTATTAGAGTACCTTTGATTTTAAAAAATTGTTTTCTACGTTGTAAAACTTTAACAATGGCTAATATTTATCTTTTTTATTCTTGTTTCTTCTATTTTGTATTTTTCCGTAAAGAGTAGCCATTTTTTATCCCACAGTTTTGCATTTTGCATTGTGTTCTGTAGCTTAATAATTATTTTTTATATTTAGTTAAGAACTTGGTGGGCTTTCTGAAGATTAAATTGTTAAAATCAAAGATGATTATACCTAGCTAGAGCTAGCTACCTAGCTAATTTTCGCTTTATCGCACGATTGGGTGCTAATATACAATTTATAAAGAAACACAAATTATTGCCTTGTATATATTTAATGTTTATAAAAATAACATATTTAAGCACAACTTGAGATATTTTCTACTGGCATGATAAACTAGAATGTTGAAACAGTTGACTCTGAATGACGTTTTATTTAATAGATGTCACATATTTGACCTGAAAAACCTTTTGGACTCTTCAAACAGAATAATATTTTATCTATATTATTTTTATAGCCTCAGAATCTAAAGGATTGTGTTTAATTAGTTAGGGAAATAAGTTTGGGCCGTCCTTGGTTTAAAGTAGCGTGCGTAAGTACATGATATTGCGAATTTAAGGAAATTTTATTTTTCTTTATCTATTCTGTTGCTTTACGTAACAGTCTTATAACATTCTAGAAATAAATTCTAGAAAGCATGCGCGCAAATTTACAGAGCAATTATGCAGGATCGACGCCTCTTCCTAGAAAGAGTCGGCGCAACTTTGCTCATTTTGTGTTGAATTGAAAGCTTATTTCTAGACAAGCTCCTGGTGTGTTGTTTAGCTACTATAAAACATTTTCATAATTTCTATTTAAAATCAACATTGAGATTTCTAATTTAAGATACAGACATTATTTCTGAGCGCCGACGCATTCTAGAACGCGTCGGCGAGAAATATTTACACCGATGCTTTGTAGAATGCGTCGTCCTAAAGAACTCTGGGCGCTGCTTTCTGGAATGCCTGGCCGAAAAAAATAATCTGACGCCTAATTCTAAGAAGCACCGCCGTTTCTGGATGCCGCTTTTTAAAAAGAGGGGGCGCAATTTTCGACCAATATTTCTAGAAAGCGCCGTCGTAAAAGTCTTGGATCCCGATTTCCAGAAATGGTTTCGCACAATAAATTGAAAGGTAATTGGACTACGCATTATGACCCGCCTCCCGCTTCATCTTAGTCCGCCAGGCGTGAATAAAAAAGATTTTTTTGCTGAGAGAAATCTTGCGTTTCGTGTTGTGCTACTTGATTTCGTGTAAACAAACTACTTAAGTAGTACAGGTTCGAAGTAGCACAAACTTTAAAATAAACGAATAGAACCTAAGAAAAATTAATTGTGAAGCTGTACTTAAAAGCCAGGTTTGGACATCAAACTGTCATGGCGGCGACCATAGAAAGGTTTGGTGAGTATCGCTGTGTAACTGACACTGATGCGATGATGACAGTGATATGGAAGAATCTTTTAATGATGACAAATTCATACATTCTTGCATTACATAGCTGTGAAAAACACTTTGTTCATAATGTTGATAGCTAGCTATAGATCAATTTCCATGCTTGGCTCATCATTTTGAACACTGCCAGTTAGAGGGACAACTGCAAATTAGACTATTCTGCCTAAATAGGCCATGATAGACAATTGATAGGCGAAATTTATCTCCTAACTAGGCTATCGACACTAAATTTGCTTATTACAGTCTTCTGGTTCGTGGTCGCAGCGAGAAATGGGAGAAATAGTCTAATTTGCAGTTGTCCCTAACTGACTGCTAAAAAAGCCTACACCCTGGAGGTAGCTAGCTATATGTCTATGTAATGTAAGTAGCTGCAGTATTTTAATTGTTTTTCTTTAAGTGAAGTTCTGTAAAGTCCTGTAAAGTAGTCACCTGAATTTCAGCTCTGTGCAAAAAGAATGTGTAAGTTTGGATTTGGGAAAGAGGGAGCACTCGCGTTTTTCCAAACGTCCAGTTAACGTTCGGCTAAACTTCAGAAAATGTACACAAAAAAATTTAATAAAATATAACCTGAAACACCGTTACGCGAGTCCACTTGGACATTCTCATTCTTTGTGTGTAGAAGTGCGTATTTGCGTTTGCAGCTTTTATATGATGTTTGGAGATTTTTGTTTTTTTAAAAGTGACTATCTGTGTTTGCAGGTTGCAGCAAAAGGTTTATGGGGTTGTTTACAAAAAGTAATGTAGCTAGCATGCTTAAAGAAAAAGGAGGCAGAAAGGTAGTCTCAAAGCGTATCAAAGTGTACAAGGGGAAAGGGGTCTTCAAGGGCTTACATATCTACGCTTTAAAATATTATTGCAGCTTTTTTATGTATATTTTCTACTAAAAATGCGTGGTTATTTCAACTTTAACACCTTAGACCTGCCGTTACCCATATTGTCCTTTTTTTCAAGTAACGTGTTATAATTAATAATCATTAAGTTAATTTTTCTGGGAGGGGTGATCTGTACATTCAGGAAAGGGGTAAGTCAAAAGCAAAGCATACAATGAAGTATAAGATTGACGACTTATAGTACGTATGTGTTTTTGAATAGACCCATTATAGTAGTTGTTGACAAATGATTTTTGTCTGTTTTACCTGCATGTGCAGGGGCGGATCTACGAAATTTTCTTAGTAGGTCATGATGCTGCGCATTAAAAAAAATTTGAATTACAGCTGGGGGTCTTGGGGCTTTCGCTATAACGGGCTTTGCGAACCCTGAAATAGGCTTAAACGGGGACAAAAAACAACCTCGTAAGCAGACGTTTTAGGCCTTGATAACAGAAACAAAACACTCTCATAAACGCCCCAGCACCACACAAACACTTCAAATAGAAAACAGGAAGCCCTGCGGCTCGAAGATTTCCGTTGTAGTCTGGAAAATTGTAAAATTTGAAGTAGACCTTGAAAACGGAGAATGGGGTAAACAAATCATTGAGTATACTAATTCTCAATTATTATTGTAACTAACCTGCAATGTTAAAATACAACTTAATAAATAAAAAATAAAATAATTTTTTTTACACATTATATATATAGTACTCTAAAATAATAGTAAAACTTTAACTGGAAATTTTTGAAACTGATCTGGAAAATTCTGGAAATACCAGGATACAAATCTTGTTATGTATGAACATGAAGATTTGAATATAACTTCTGAACAAGTTCAATTTCAATGAATTATTATTCAATTAATTCAGCAATAAATACGTATTAGCATTTGAATATTTCAGTTTTTAGGCCTTTAAAATTCACTCTCATTGAAGATTTTTTGAAAATGCTGATGGTGCATGGTTTGATAACAGCTGATCTAAGAAAGAAAGTACAAAATGAGAAACATGAATACAATTTTACCATAATTAACACCCAGGTTGTTTTATTATTGTCTCCTTTGCCTCTTTGATTTAAAGAGGGAATTTATTAAAAAGATACAAATGAATGCCATGTGGTGCACAAGGTATATTATATATATGTATATATATAAATATATGAGCATAAATTTAATCAAGCTGGCTTTTAATATCTTTGTTAAACAAGTAATATATTAAGCAGGCGATACATGACTTTAAAACCTGTGGACGATATATACAGGATGCATTTTGTCGAAAATGATTAATATTGAATTCAACAAGTTTTATAGCCAGGAGACAGGGGAAATCGGAGTAGTTAAGGTGGGAAAAATTATGCTGGGTCTCAAACGATTTTTCTGCGCTTTTTGATTGGCTAATTCTATTGTTCTCTTCTCACATGATTAATATCAGGGAAAGCCCTTTGCATCCCGAATATTCCAGCGAGTGGTTTCACTCACCCTAATAAACATTAGTGTTATACAAAGTTTTTACCAAAGTAAGATTTAACTAAGCTTGGTAAACAACTTACAGATAAATTAAAATGTTTTCTGAAGCGATTAGTCACATTGTTCGATTTAAACTCGGTGTTTCCGCTGAGTAATTCGTTCGCGTCTAAGCTTTGGTTTGAGAGAAACTCATTATATCAACTCGAAGAAGAAAGCTTAGTTAACTAGGCTACAAATTTTATCATTTATTATCCAAATTCTCGAATTTGAATTTCTTTTTGGAGAGTCTGATTAGTTGCAGTTTTTTATTTTGAAGAAAATAATTGGTCATTGTTTTGTGTGACAAATCCAAAAAGTTGAACATCAGTTCACCCCTGACTGTTCGGTGCAAGCAACAATAAACTTTTGACAACTTTTCTGCAGAAGATATAAAAAAAAATAATATGAGGAATATCTTTTTATCAGATATAAGTTATTTTAGTCCCCCTTTCCCCAAAAGAACAGGAGTTGAGTGTTCAGCCCCTCGTGGAAAAATTTCGCAAAGCAGGACAACGGTTTTTTGTTGCTGGCGAAAAAAGGCACTCTAATAATCAGAGCACTATTTTGTGTAGCTAGGTAGCTTAATAGCTAGTGAAAGTCAGCACCAATCAAAAAGAGATCCAAATCGGCACTAAAAAATTGGGATAGCTAGCTAGCTAGCCAGCACACTTTTTTCCACTTATATATAAAATAATTCTTACCTGATTAAATACATGAATTTAAAAACATAGTATTTAGCTCCCTAGCTAGCTACATCAATAAAGCTACTACGACATAGTTAGTGGTCAGAGTAACAAAAACGCATAGCTATTATAGAAACAACAAAAGATAAACATAAACAACTCACTTCAACGTAATTGCACAACTATCCTTCTTTGATTTCAGGTAGTATTCTGCATGGCAATTTCTTCGGATAAAACCAAAAGTAAGTTGTTTTTGCAACACGTCAGTAGATGGCAAAACAGAATTACATTTAACCTTTTTAATTAATTCAGCTTAAATTTGAGGTAGCTTATCAAAATCCTCGTTTTACTAACTTCACACACTCTCTCAAGCTCTCGAAAGCCATGTTGAGAACAGAAAAAATCTTCCGCATGCCCTACTGATATTTATACCAAAACGAAACTATTTTGACAGGTTTGTTCAAAACTTTCTGACTAAAAATAGGTCAGGCCCACATAGGTTGATTCTAACTCACGGTGAAAGCCTCACAGGATGACCTAGAGCCAAGATTGGCTGGCTTCAAAATTTCTGACTAAAAATAGGTCAGGCCCACATAGGTTGACTCTAGTCCACGGTAAAAGCCTCGCAGGATAACCTAGAGCCAAGACTGGCAGACTTCGAAATTTCTGACTAAAAATAGGTCAGGCCCACATAGGTTAATTCTAGTCCACGGTAAAAGCCTCACGGGATAACCTAGAACCAAGGACTGGCTAACACAGGTCAGGTCAACATAGGTTGATCCAATTTGCGTTATGAGAAAACAAGGCAGAATATTTCAATCTTCACATTCCGGGTAAATTCGACAGAATTTGATCCTCTGCATTTTTTTTACTAGGTCGCATGACAGCGTTGACCTAGTCTAAATCCGCGCCTGATGTGACTGATTAATCCTTAAACTATAACTTCATTTTTAGATTGCTTATTTGATCAATTATATATATTTTTGGGGTCAAATAAAGGACGTACTTGTTCATTATTGTCTATTATGGTAACCGTTGGCCTGATTTTTTTTATGTTTTTATGTTATATGATATATACTTTTACATTTTTTATGCGTGTGCCTGAACAAAGTGTTATTTTGTCCTAAAATCTTATTTTTTGATTGGGATTTTTCAATTTCTTTTTAATATTTATAAAATTTTATTTTAAATGCTTCACAGATTGCATTTTAAACGTTTTGAAAGTATCAATTGTGCATGCAAAACAGTATAAATATAATCTAATTTATGGTGAGGTGGAATGTAGCAAGAAATTCAGCCGTATTTCACTGTAATATAATATATAATAATACTGTGCAAAATAATTCTTTAAAAAACTTAACTGGAAATAATTTGTTTTATTCTTTCCAGATCCTAATAGTTATAGACTGTTTGCTGCTCTTGAAAAAAATCCACTAGAAACAAAATTGAATGTGCATGTAACTTGCAGATTTAAACCTAACATGGAAGCTTGTTGAGGTGGGATGTGCACACGTGGTCAGATAAAACGCACTGTGTATCCTTTCATTGTGCACTTCGAGTGTTGGTGCAACCTCGACGCCAGGGTTTATAAATAGAGAAACAGCCCTGGGGTCAAGGTTGGTGTTGGGGCTAATCATCGCTTTGAAAAATAAGGGGTGCATATGTATCATCTTTGAAAGAACAACTTTTGTATCAGGGTAAACAAGGACGGCAAGTAGTTGCAACTATATACTAATAGATATAGTTGTCCTAATCTGCTACGGTATTTTACTGTAGTACGTAACATCTCTGAGAAAAGGCATGCAAGTAAAGCGTGCTAGCTGTGTCAGCAAGAAAAGTATAAACAAATATGGCAGCAAATATGCCCAGTGATTTCTCCTTCTTGGTACATGTTGAAAAAGTAATTCCACCTATCCAATAATCTTCATATATATTTCTACCAAGTTTGATAACTGTTATTGAAGATATTATTTCGGTTTCGGTGATAACTGTTGTCACCAAAAACAATCAATTTAACAGGTCTAGTTCCGTATTTAGTAATCACGACTATTTTCCATGGTCTTCTTTCGTGTGGTGTGCACTTTGGTAAAGCCAACAGAAGAATGTAGAACTTCGACAAAAATTATATGAAATAGGTAATTTGGAATACTAAATGGTTATTAAAACAGTATTTATGTTATTTAAAGTTTTTTTAATTAAAGTTTTTAAAATTTATAAGATTTTTGCTGTTATATTTAACTGCAGTGACATTTTAACTGCAGTTGATTTGTGTGGTCATTTCTTTATAACATATCAAAAGTTTGGCTATTAATAGAGGCAGCGTATAAACTTTAAAGTGTGCATATACACTTTCATAAATTTTGTTGCGGAATTCAATATGTTGGTCATTTTTGTTGAAAATGATCAGGAAATTTCAAGCATGAATAAACGAACTGAGCTCTTATCGAAATGCCGACATAGAAATAAGTTTATAATAGGAAACATTAAATAACTAACATATTTCTATTCCCTGTGGTAACAAACAAACTAGATATATAGATATATAGATATAGATATATAGTGTATTTCATCCTTAAAGAGGACTACTTAAGAGAAAAAGTATAATAAAGTTGAGCACATCCTATGTGGCTTGCTATTTTGGAGGATAAAAGAACCTAATATGGAATAATTAACACAATTTCTTTTACATTCACACAAAGAAACTTTAGCAGAAAAGTAAGAATGTAGAAAGTAAACACAAAACGATTTACAAACCTTATCAAAATTATCATTTTATTTGTACAGTTAAATGGCAACAAAATGCGCATATTCAGTAAATTCACAAACAACGATCTGTAATTACTACTGATTTATATATATGTATAAAGTATAGTTTTTGTTTGTTTTATAATAGGTCATTATTCTTTTTTGATATTACTACACATTTTAGTAACCTGGAAGTGACATTAAAGAATTTGGTGTGAGTCTTCAGTTAATCCACAGGTGGGATCTCCTTAAACTTCTTAGCCCCTCCACTTTCCAAATTAATCTGCTGGGCCTGTGGTATGGCACTATCCACTCCATTGGCTCAATTACCTGCACCATAATACTTCTTACACAGGCTTCTGCTAGTCAGCAAACAAAGTAACTCTCTAAACTTTTTCCAAGGAGAACCTACTCTGAAACAGTCCTTCTAAACCCCTTTTACTACCAAACATATCAACAAAGTAACAAAAGTTGAATGATTTACTGATGTACATCATGAAAGCAGAAATATGTCTGTAATCTCACATTTAAAACTCACGGATACTCTGCCTCACATGGGTAAGATGACAAATTGTATGTAACTTAAATTTCCGTTGTTTTAAATTTAATATTGTAGGAAAGAATGAATTAATTTTAAATGTATGAAGATGGTTAAAAAAAACTTAACTACAGAAAGAAGTGCCAAGACAACATCATCTACATCCACATCAATACTTGGGTCAAGCAATGATAAACATCTTTGCTGTTCTCCTGGAAAAGATTTTACAGAACAGGAAAGAAAGGAACAGTTAGGTAACAAAAAAATTCAATTAATGGTTAGCTGTTATAAAGATTTAAAAAGAATTTATGAATCCATAACGTTTGTTCACAAATTCAATGCTAACAGGTCTCTCTGCAGTTCTTAACACCAAACACTTTTCTGAAAGCTGTTTTTATTTTGTGAATTAAAGAAGTGCAGAAGAAACTGTTGTTTTTTTTAATATTTTTCTTGAATAAAATGGATTGCGCAATTGTTTACATTTTCCTGAATTTCATTGGTTAAAAAGCTGGAGAGAAAAATACGCGCTGAAAAAGTTGAATGAGTTCAACTTTTTGAGAGAAGCTTGGGATGGGTTACTGCCACCTTAAATAAAGAGTTAGGTAATCTTCGAGTCAGTGAGTTCGCGAGTCGCGAGTTGGTAAGTTCAAAAGTTAAGGTGAGTTGGTTAGTTCAAAAAATATAAGGCTGCCGTTTTTCATGTGGTTAATTTTCTGGAATTTTTTTTTATTGTTAGCATGTTAACCCGTTTTTTCACTGGAATAGTTCGAAATAATCCGAAATAGACCTGGACTGATGCCGGATGGGATATTAGCTCATAAAGCTTTTCGCGCTTAAGGCTAACGTTATTTTTATCTGCGGTGGTATCACCCTCCACTGAAAGACAAACTGAAAGCAACTTTGGAGTTGAACGGATTCGATGCACCTACAAGATGTTTTTTATTTGAAAAAAGGTGAGACGTTGGAGCGTTGAGAGAGATATTGAGAGAGAGAAAACCATCAAAAATCTTGGAATCGCTAAAATTAGTATTTATTAGCTGCGAAGATTTTTATATATACTCAAATATGTTCTGCAGAGTGTAAAAGAAAAAAAAATTAAAGAAAAAAATAAACTCACTCTTCTTCATAGCTAGCTTGATCTTTTTTTTCTCGGGAGAGGCGGATTTTTTTTCTAAACTAATAGCAACAACACAGTACTTATTTTTAATGAGAAGAAAAACAGAAAAAATTTTTTTTTTATATTCTTCTTTATATTTTTTTACAACTCTTCACGACTTTTTCGAACTCGTCGGTTTGACATAATTGTCACTAAACACCTTTCGTTGATCACGTCTGAAAATATAATGTGATGATGATATTATTACTTCTTAAAATTTAAACTCTACGTTGGAGAGCGACAAGGACAGCATATGCATATTTTTCCAGATGTCGGCATTTGGAAAATTTTGCAACTCACCAACTCACTGACTCACGCCTCACCAACTCATCAACTTACGACTAGAACATTTACCAAACTCTTAAATAAACTGTTGTTTAAATGAAATAGGTAAATTTAACAATACCTTATCTCTTATTAAGCAGTGCTGAACCCAAACATGATTTTGCATGCTCTTCAAACAGTAAAAATGTAGTGTGTCCAGAAATTAACTCTTCAAAATTGTAAACATCTGTTTTTGAGGGATAAACTTCTGATTAGATATCTTCTCAACAATATTATACAGCCTTGTTTGCTTCCACTGTAGTAATTGCGAGTGCAAACCAAAAGGTTTTTATTTAATGTTTATTTTTGCATGTTATTTTTACACTATTATATTCTATATTAGGATGGCCACGCCTAAAATTTTCTAAAATACCTGTGTTCCAGGAACAAAGGAACTCGTGGGAAGATGGGTCTTCAAAGGAGACATTTTAATAAGCAAGTAAACGGCGGAAGATAGTTTATGCAACTTCTGCATCATGTTACTTAAATTAAACAGATCCTCTGACATAAAAATATTAACGACTTGATTATTAGAAACTTCATTTCCTCCTAAAAATCAAAAAAAAAATTTTTTTTAAATCTCCTTAAATATGGAATGGTTTTTTAATAATTTTTTAGTATTTCCTTATTTTCCCTAAACGCAATGAATTGGAAAATTTTAAGGGCTTGGATGAAAGCATTTAGAATTTTAATTTTGTTGTTTTACTCATTTTGTCTACAAACGACTTTCTAAGAGATGGGGAAAATATTGGATAAAAAATCAACAATTTTGAAAAATGTTGATTTTATCATAAAATAAACGGCACCATTATTTTTTTTTCTTCAGATTTTACTGTTGCTTGAACTATAGAATTGTAAAGTATAAAGTTCTTTGTCTTTAACATGAAAGATATAGAGTTTACCCAATATTAATAAAAAAATGTCGCATTTCTTTAAATTCTCTACAAGATTTAGTCTTAAAACATGCAATATATCAAAAACTAAAAAATTTTGGTAGAGCACAGACAAATCTTGCTTTTCGTAGTTCATCCAAAAAAAATATTTGTTGAAATACCACTGGAACCGTCTTTTGCTTTATATAACTGGAACTTATTCACTTAAATAATTTAAAATATTTCAGGCTTACATTTGTCTAGGCTTCCATAGTCAAAAAAGTCAGAGCTTTGTAACTGTGGGGTCAAATACGATGTTTCTTCACAGGCTTTAGCTTCAATTAGTTATATATAATTGAATTTATTAGGTTTTGGGTTTACATTAAACAGATGGTGAATTATGATGACTTACATCTTAGAAATGTGTGTCAACTAATATGCATTAATTAGTATATACCTCAATTACTTTTTTAGGTTTAGAAAAGAACTTACGTATTTTTATTAGGTTTACAAAAGTCTTCAAATACTTTTTAGGTTTACAAATGACCTTACCTACTTTTATTAGGTTTACAAAAGACCTCAAATACTTTTATTAGGTTTACAAAAGACCTCAATTACTTTTATTAGGTTTACAAAAGACCTCACGTACTTTTTAGTTTACAAAAGACAAAGACATACTTTTTTAAACTACTGAAAACTTGCATGTCATTCTGTGTTAATTTCATATTCTAACTTTCTAAGCTAACAGTCTTGATATTAGGTCAGTTTGTTAGGCTTCCAGGGGAGTCATTACATTGAAAATAGATAAATTTAAGTAAACATTGCACTCTTATCCTGATCTGATTTTCAGTTAGCCTTTTACTTGTTTTTATGTGAAAGATCAAGTCTTAACAGTGGCCTTTAAAATACTAAAAAATTGAAAGTATATTTTTTCCATAGTTATAATATATAAATACTAGTCAATAAGGCCCTGGAAAAATCCACTTATTGAATTTCGATGACGTCAGCAAAGTCTAACAAATGTTAAAAAAAGATTTTTTTAGACATTTGTTTAGCCGTTGCCTCTATTGCGTAGAGCTTCAAATGGCTATCAAGAAAATGTATAGGATCATGTATCCTTGACAAATGGTTGCAGAGATATTGGGGTTTAAAGGTTTTTTCATCGTATAGATCTTGAAATGCTGATCTTGACAAACGGTTACGAAAATATTGTGGTTCAAAGGATTTTGATGACGTCATCAACCCGTCTATTCCGAAACGAATTCAGGCACCCAGGTTTGGGACACTTATCCAAATTGGTTTAGGTGATGCCTAGTTACCCTCGCAGTAAAAAATGACTGAAGTCACCACCTCGTTTCCAAGTTATTTGGCCTAAAAGTTTCAAGTGCACTGTAATGGCTTCATTAATTTAAAGTAAGATAATGACGTTAAAGTTGTGATGTTGACGTCGCGCCGTAAGGTAAGAAAATTTAACATCTCAGACATAAACTTTCGGCTACATCATAGGAAAATGAGCACATCCAATTTGCCTGTTACAAACACGCAGAAACACTCTCTGTATTATATTATTAATAGTCGATAAAGCCCGTGGAACTATCCACTAAGGCAGTATAAAAATGAAAAAGTACCGTTATTTGAATTTTCACGACGTCAGCAAACCATCCACAAAAAAGATAATTTAGAAGCTTGTTTTCACGTTGCCTCTATTGTGTACAGCTTAAAGCGCTGATCAAGAAAATGTATATGATCATGTGGTTTTGATGAACGGTTAATGAGATATAAGTGTTTAAAAATTTTGCTGATGTCAGTAAAGATTTGTCAAAACGCACAAAAATATTTTATTATAAATTTATATACTTGCTTTCATCATATAGATCTTGAAACGCTGATCAAGAAATGTACAGGATCATGTATATTTTGACAAACGGTTGCAGAGATTTGGGGTTTAAAGATTTTGTGATGACGTTATCAACCTGTCCATTCCGAAACAGATTCGGGCACCCATATCTGGGAAACTCACCCTAATTTGTCCCAAGTGGTCCCTAGTTACCCACGCGGTGAAAAATCACTGACGTCACCACCTTGTTTCCAAATTATTTAGCCTCAAAGTTTTGTGCAATGTAATGGCTTCTTTAATTTAATATAAGATATTGACTTTAAGTTAGTGTTATTGACGTCCCAACGTTAAATTTGTCGATTAACATTTGAGACATCACTTTTTCGGCTATATCAAAGGAAAATGAAGTTATCCGCTTTGCCTTTTACAGGCAGACAGACACACTTCTTATTTTTATAGAGATAGAGATGTACACTAGAGTAGTTCCATTTGCATTTTAAGCCCAACTTCTTCACTAATATGGGTTTTTTATGCAGTAAGTTATACTTAATATATCTTTGTTGTTTTTTGTTGTATTTATCTTCAGTTGCTTACACTTAAAAAGAAATCAAATAATTATTTCAAAACGTAAGCTTGTTGTTTTCACATTCATACCATGATTTTCTTTCACTTACAGGGGCGGATTTGCGAAGCGAAGCAAAGTCAACACGCAACTTTTGCGTGGCGAAAATTGCGCGTGTCAAATAAGATGGGGTCTTGGGGGGCGGCAGAAGCTTTAGCTTATTTACCTATTGCAGCACTCCACAATGCAGCAGACAGGACCTTTACAAGTCTAATTCTTACATGTTATTTGGAAAAAAATCATAAAATTTTTAAAAGAAAGCCAAATAATTTTTTTCCAGAAGAATTAAGGCTAAAATTAGCTACCCAGCAAAACTTCTTTCTTCCACATCCGGAAAAGTATTTGCAGGCTCGTTTTTGCAAGTTATGGGTGAATATAATAGCTCTTTACTAATATTGGGGCTATAAATTTTCGGAAACTAGATTCGGTAAAAAAGACATACATAATTCTTATAATTCGGCAATGCAAAACGGTATATATTACTAATAAAAACTTTTCATATTTAGTCTATTCAAAACATTTAATAACATGAAAAAGGAGGCCTGAAAGAAAAATAAGCAGCACAAGAATAGGCTTTATTTGTATTATTAGATCATAGTAACAACAACATAAACTACAACAAATAAATACAATAAAAAATGGAAAGATTATATCAAGATTTTGTACAGGTAAAAGTAGCTACTTAAAATTCGGATTTTTAAGCAGCAATAGCTAATTAAAAACAAACTTACAACACAAAAACCAAAGAATGAACACTGATCTAGCCCTATTAATTATTTAGCCCTATTAGCCTAACAGCAAGAAAAACACTATTCTTATTCTTCGGTAACCATTTCTGGCTCGGACTTTTAAAATGTTAAATCAAACTTGGAAGTAACTTGTAGCTGTTATGCGATAATTACTATAAATACTTTAAATTTTTAACAAAACAAAATCATTTAAGAACATATCGTTAACTACATTATTACACATTTTTGTGTCCATCTGGATAGGGTGGTAATAAGTATATATGCTAACTCATTTTCGCCATATTGGTAGAACCACATACATTTTCCATGTCTATCAGCATGACAACTTTAGTGAAAATGTGAAAAAAAACATTTGTCATTTCACCCATTAAATTAAACTATGCCTTTTTCTTATTCGAATTGTATATAATTGGCACCATTTTCAGGAATTATTTCGATACCAGGCTCGAGATTTTAAACCAAAACATAAGTCTTGTCAAAGTCTTTCTCCCAAAACTAGTGTTCTCTTCCTTGGCCTTTTGGCATTTTGAAAAAGGTGTCTATTGCAAGAAGCTTTGAATCTACAAAAGTAAACATACAAAGTTGTTATGAAGTCAACAAATTGTTTTACATTACACCTTTACCAGCTACAAAAAGTGACCAGCTAGCTAGCTATTAGATTATTGTCTTGTTGTAAAATGTCTCGACTTAAATTAATAAGAAACCCAAGACAACATAAAGCTCTTTTGAATTTGACACAAAGCTTTTTCAAATTTGTTAAAAGTGAAACTATAAACAGTTTTATGTTCACACTTGCTAGCACAGTATCTTACTCTAAAATCAATGGAATTAAAAGTAAACAGATGTACCTGAAAGCGTAATCATTGAGTTTATGCTATTATTTTTGTTAAGTCAAAGCCTGTTTTTCTGCCAAACTGCTTTTCTTCTGCAATCACAGGCGACACAGAGAATAAATTTTTCCGGTAATGTTTCACCAAGTCAATACAAACGATTCCTTAGCCTTCTTTCAGTAGACATGTTGAATTGGAAGCAAAAAATTGCAGCTCACCGAACTTAGCCGAACTTATCAAGCAGACCGGCTACTGCGAGGCAATAACAATAGGAAAGGCAAATTATTCCTACGCACCCATCCCCTAATATCAATTTTCTTTTACAGTAAATTTTAACGACTTCGGCGAGATTTTTCTTGACGTCACAAATTCTTTTGTTTTAACGAAGTCCAAAAGTCCACACTTCAACTAGATTCTTTTTAACGTCATAATTCTTTTGTTTTAAGAGGGTCCAAAAGTCTACACGAATGTTTTTACGGCAGAAAACAAAGGAATCAAGAGCAACAAAATCTGCGAAATGTGGCAAAATGTAGTTCGACTACCCTGAAAACCATAGTACTTCACTAAAGCACATCGAAGGAGAGTTGTATGGCATTCCAAAGTCACATTATTACAGTTATCTTAAGATAACGAGTGCTATCTTAAGATAACTCTATTAATGTGATTTTGGAATGCATGAATATTCACTATAATGTCCTGATTGTAAGATAACTCAAGTTAATATTACAGGTGTTATTAACACATTTTAACCATATTTTCCTAACTTGTGTTATCTTCGTTTCAAACGCGTTAAATTACGCAATAAATAACAATTACAAGCAGTCAGTACTTTCATTACTTGTTTTTGTCGTGTTGCCCGTGGTTACTACTAAGCCAGGAGGTTTGTTGTTAGCCCCTAGACATATGCACCAAGTAATCAGGTAATTCCCCAAAAAATTAACTAATTTTGGCAATATTCCGTACTTTCCCAGTTGCTGCTAAATCTTAAAACACGTTTTAGTTTTGCAGAGATTGAGTAATCCCCAGTTTTCTCGCAATCTTAAGGTGGCAGTAACCTTTTTAAAAATCGGAATTTTTTTTTTTTACGTACTTAATTACGAAATTTTATTTTCAGACTATATATCCATATTTTTCTGTTATAGCACACTTGTCACGATTTCATGGCTAAAATACTATTATCTTTCACCAAAATTATTCAGCCTCAAGAATTCCTCTTTAAAAAAAAATCATGAATAATTAATTAGTTTTGCCAAATATAGTTTAAGTCTAGCGCTTGCGAAGTTGTACAGTAAGAAATGACGTAGGTATTAAAGAGAAACGTTAATAACAACAAAGATGGCGCATTACGTAGAAATTTAAGACGATCTTCATTTTGCTACACTACACGAGCTTTAACTTTCGATAGGATTTTCGTTTTACTTTAAAATTTTCAGATATGCTTGGTGAGTCATGCAGCCATGAGACGGTGTGCGGAAATCTTTTTATTCGGAATATTTTTCTTTTAACAGCGTTCGATGCAGCAGGGGATGCTAACAAAGAATCTTTTTAAAAAAACAAAAGGCTATTGTTAAAAAAATAAGAATGAACAAAAAAAAACCCCACACCGTTCTAACAGGGTTAACCCAAGGTTCATTTAGAAACAGAAGCTGATGAAAAATAACGAGATTGTAAAAAGTTGGAGCTCGTAGAAGCTGATTTTTCTGGTGACTCAGCAATTTTAGTGTTAAGTTAAAATCATTTTATTATGTATTAAGGCCTATATTTTCAGGAAATAGTAAAAAAAATGGTATAAATAAAACACTGAGTAAATATTTCAGTTATTTGGACAGCTAAAAAAGGGTTACTGCCACATTAAGATAACTTTAGTTAACTTAAGATAGCGCTAATATCAAAGTTAGAAAAATCGTTAATGTTACCTTGATCAAGAAATTTTACAATATTTCTCTGATAAGTTGTTATCTTAAGATAACTTGAGTTATCTTACAGTCAGGGCATTAATGTTGATATTCACGCATTCCAAAATCACATTATTAGAGTTATCTTAAGATAGCACTTGTTATTTTAAGGTAACTGTATTAATGTGACTTTGGAGTGCCATAGAGCGAACACTCCTGAGTGGACACAAAATTAATAACTCGGATCCTGGGTGCAAAGGAATCTTATTAAACGCTTATAATAAAATTTTGCGTTGCTTTAAACAAATTACTAGTTTTAGATACACACGATTTTCTCATTGGCAATTTCTACTTAGGCAAGTGCCAAAGTGACAGAAGTCTAAATCCGCCCCTGAACATTTTTTGGCAATAATATTTTTCGAAAAGTGGCACACAAACTACCTTATTGCAAGATGAATACAAATGCTTGTGAACCTAGAAATCTCACTTCAAAAAACAATAAAAAGTTACTATAATAGATTGTCTAACCTTGTAAAATTAACACTAAAAGTTTGAGGCAAAAATTATAAAGTATAAGCCTGAGATATTTACACTTCTTTTTTAAAAATTCAAAAAAAGCAAAAAATAAAATGTTCCACTTTTTTGAACATGTTAAATATCTCTCTGAGTCCAATGTGTGACTATAAAGATCAGTATACTAGCTTCTTAAGTGTTGTAAAAACGTTGAATTAAGTTAGGTTTTGTTTAAAATAAAATAGATTTAAGTTTTTTTTAGAAATATTTCACACTTATGAAAGCCCAAAATCTTCACCTAGACAATATGGTGCACATGAAAATGTGACAAAATGCACTGCAGAAATCATATAAGTACATTAGAGATTTAAGAGGTTTTATGGGTCTTTTACAGCACTAACTAGGCAAAAATAGCTCATTTAAACGTATGCTGCACAACACCAACTATCTTAGAACTGGCCTTTTTTCTACAAAAGCTACAAATCATCAGGAAAGAAAATGTACCACCTGTTAGCTCAAATTATTTTACCTTGTCTAAGATATGGATACTTGGTCTCAGCCTGTTTTCAGTACTTTTTTCTCAGTGCCATTGTTATGTGTTAAAATGTTTATAACTTCAACGTGGACTATGGTTGTATGTACAATTTTTTTGGAAGTGTTCTGAAACTAGAGTCAGGGTTTGGGTATCTACATCAGAGAAATTGTTATTGGAGTACAAACCTAAAAGAACACCTGAACCATTAAAATATTAGCTGTCACTATTTGAAAAACGTGACTTTAGTTAAATTTATATTTTCCTTTTTTTTTAAAAAAAGCGTTGATTGCAAATATATTCGTTGTTGCTGATACATTTGTTGCTGATACATTTGTTGCTTAATCTTCCTATTATTAGGTGCTCACGCAAGGATAAGGTTCATATATTTTAAAGGTAAATTTTATAATCTTTTATGATTGGCATACCGCCTTTAACTTTCATGTGATGACAAATATTGTAGAACTTTACTTCTTAATTTTGTATTAAAAATGTCAAATTGCAAAATAATTCCCAAAGCTTTTAAATCGTTTTGTTTCACATTTACTATAGAGTATAATAGTGTTTCAGCTTTAATTGTCATGGGAGGTTCAAGTGGAATTTTTATTGAAATTATCAAGTGTTCACTTGTTATTGTTTAATTATTAAATATGCATGTCAAATTACTGGTGAAAAATATTTTTTTAAAGTATTTACAAGGAGCTTAATGCACAGTTAAATAAGAAGAAATTTGTCAGACTTTATTAAGCTGTAACTTGACATCACTCTATGGAGACTATGACTTGCTTATCATATACAGTCAGTTGTAAAAATAAAAGCTGGTGGAAAAGATCTTAGAAAAGTTGAAAGTCGGGCTCGATTACCACGAGTTTATTTAAATGCTAATAAGTTAACAGTGGAGAAGGAGCTGGAGAAAAGAACTCATTGTTCTTTTTCAGCCAGCTTATTCGGTAACATAAAATTTTGATGCGATTGCTTTTTAGTTTATGAAACACTATGAAAATTTGAAGTTAAAGTTTATTGTTTACATGATTATTGCAATGTGGAACATTTTATGAATACCTGTGTAATGAAACTGTTCTAAATATGAAATAAACATGTGCAATTTACACACTTTTTTCAATAGAAACGACTAGTCGCCTTTCAAAAAATTAAAAAACTAGATGTAAAAATGCCAACCTTTTTCACGTTGACATTGACGATGGATTTCCAGAACACTTTTTTACAGTTATTCTCGAAGAATGACATCAGGTGACTGTTTCAATTTGCTTGCTATACTTTATAAGTTTTGTAATCCATCTTTCACAAAATATAACTGAGCTTAACCATAACTTCTATGAAATAAAAGGAAAAATAAATGAAAGTTTTACGTGTGTGATATTTTGAGTTACATATTGTCACATTTTGTTTTAGCATGGCTATATGTATAATAGTTTATTAGCTAGCTTGCCAGTATTTTCCAGGAGAACAAAATTCAATAATGTTTTAAAAAACCTACCAGGACCAATAAAACGTTGTTGCGAGGTTGGAATAAGACGCGCTTCTGCCTCATACATACCTTTGTCTTCAAATTACATCCCCGTGCCAACATTGATTAGACGCAGACTACCTTCAACCAGATAAGATGAGATAACAAAGAATGTTTTAATTTCTTTTCCCACAAAAATATTTAATAAATATCAGTTGTCATATATCAACTTCCACAATTTAAAATGCAACTCCCAGCTTACAATTTCACTTTAAAAGCAACATTAAACATTAGAGTTAATTTAGCATTGTATAAACTCAACTTACATTTATGGCAGTATGTACGCAGTCACAATGTCTTAATGACGTTGTTGGACGCCCATAGCAAGAATACATCTAACGCAAGGGAAGGATTTAAAAAAACAGGTGACTTGGGGAATTTAGATATTTAGACATCATTTGATTTTCTCAACAAACTAAAACACTTAATCAGTGGGGTTACCATATTTGTTTATATCTTCCCCAGTCCTCTAGCTGCTCTTATTATGTATTTATTTATATTTTCGCACATGTTAGTTTAGATTTCGTTCTTTAAAAATATAGTCACGTTTTAAATTAAAGTTTTATTTGTATCCGAATTTATCTGGAAATTCATTGGAGCCCTCGGAGAGATACTTTGCTTATGTATCTATGGTTTTATTTAGTGGTTTTTAGTTGTCTGATTTTTATTGGTTTGGTTTAAAGTTTGGTGTTGTTTTGATTTTAAAAATGATTTCGCGAAGTACAACGAAGTTAGAAAGTCTGTTGTTAGAACTGCGAACAAATTAATTACAAAGGGAGAGACAATTATATCGTCATATACCGATAATGTTGCAGATGTTCGTCAAATTGAGTCGATCCGTGATACTTTGATGGAAAAAATAGCGAAAGTTGCAGAACTAAACGAATCGATTATGGATTGCTTGACAGAGCAGGATGATATCGACAAGGAAGAAGATACGGAAGAAATGATGATGTTAAAGAATAAAATTCGTCTGTTTGAATCATTTTTAGAAAAACGATCAGCCAAAAAAGATTTTTCTGAAGCAGGAAGCACTTTCAGCCACAGTAAACTAATAAAATTGCCTCGCTTACATTTACAGCCCTTTGATGGGCATCCGGAAAACTGGTCAACTTTCTGGCATAGCTTTGAATGTGCCGTACACACTAATGACGATATTTCCGACGTTCAAAAAATGACCTATTTAAAAAATCTAGTAGAAGGTCCCGCTGCAAGTTGTATCGCTGGGTTTAGACTTAGCAATGAAAATTATAAAACCGTTGTTGATTTACTGAAAGAGAGGTATAATAAACAGTTACTTATTTCAGCACATATGAGAAAAATACTGAAACTTGAACAGGCGAATAACTTAACTAACATAGAAACATTGCGTAATGTATTTGACAACGTTGAGACACAAGTGAGAAGTCTGGAAAATTTAGATGTCACGTCTGAAAATTATGGTCCGCTATTAATACCAGTACTTATGTCGAAACTTCCAGAAGAGCTTAATTTAATTATTAGTCGTCAATTTAACGACAAAGATTGCTGGGATATAAAGTTAGTTTTAAGAGCGTTAAAATCGGAGATCGAAGTTCGTGAGAAATCTGCATATTCTTTACAACAGCCACATGATAACAACCCGTTTTCATCATCGGCATTACCAGTTCACTATTCACATCAATCGAACCGTGATCTTCCGCACAATCAGCATAATTATCGCAATCATCAGAATAATCAGAATAATTATAGATGCATATTTTGTGACAAATCGCATAACTCACAACAATGCCGAATAATCACTAATTTCGACGCAAGGAAAAACGTGTTACGTGACAAGAAGAGATGTTTTGTTTGTTTGAAAGGTGGACATTTAGCCAAGTCTTGCTATTCTAAGATTAGTTGTTTGCAAACCGCTAAAGTTAAAGTTGTACTGATCCTTCAAAAATTGAGAACACGAGAATTTTGTTCGATAACTGTTCCCAATTAAGTTACATATCGCCAGAGTTATGTGAAAAATTGCAATTAAAGGTTGTTGGTAAGCGTGAGATTTGCATCCGTATTTTTGGTAAACATTCGTTCAAAGAAACTTTAGATAGGGTGCAGTTTTCAGTGATCGGTTTAAATGGAGATAAAATCAACGCTGATTGTTATGTGAAAAATATTGTCATCCTTTAACAGGACAGAATTTTAACGATTGTTTGAAGTATAAACACTTGAAAGACTTACGTTTAGCTGACAGTAACTGCAATAATAGAGATTTGAAGGTGGATGTCTTGTTGGGTGCTGATAATTATTGGAAATTTTTTATGGTGGTATAGTTCGGGGTGAGGATGGGCCAGTTGCTTTAAATTCAAAGTTTGGATATATTGTAAGTGGGCGAATAAGGTCAGGTGAAGGTAGTAGAAGTGCCGTCTTGGTAGCAAATGTATTGAAGATTGGTCCTGAGTTTGTCCAAGATAAGTTGGATAATTAGTTGGAAAAGTTTTGGTCCTTCGGAAACGCTGGTATCGAGAATCAACCAGCTGCTGAAAATTTTTGTGAAAATGTTAAATTCAGCGCGCAGACTAAACGTTATGAGGTGCGGCTGCCTTTTAAGGATGATCACGATGTGCTCCCTTATGAATATTGTGTTTCTTTAAAGAGACTTGAATCATTGAGGCATAAATTGAAAAATAATCCCAAATTATTGCAAAATTATAACAGTATCCTCAAAGAACAGCTTGAACAAGGTGTCATTGAAAGAGTTACCAACAACGATTGTGCCATAAGACAAGTTCACTATTTACCACACCGACCAGTCATTCGTGATGATAAACCAAGCACCAAAGTACGCATGGTATTCGATGCAAGTTCACAATCGGTGGGACTGTCTTCATTTAATGATTGTTTGTATGCTGGACCATCTTTAACCGAGCCTTTATATAACGTTTTATTGCGCTTTCGATCTCACAAAGTAGCCTTCATTACTGATATCGAGAAGGCATTTTTACAAATTAGTTTACATTCAACCGATCGTGATTTTGTTCATTTTATTTGGTTTAAAGATTTACATAATTTATCAGAACAAAACATTAAAACTGCAGAAATTGTTATTTATAGATTGAGTAGAGTATTGTATGGTGTAAGTCTGTCGCCATTCCTCCTTAGTGCCACTCTTATTAAGCATGCTGAATCATGTTGATCCTTTTTTGTACAGAAGTTATTGAGTTCACTTCACGTTGATGATCTAACTTCCGGTGGCGCTACTGTTAATGCAGCACATGATTTTTACCAGAAATGTAAACAACATCTCGTTAAAGCAAATTTCAATCTGCATAAATTCTATTCGAATTCCGAAGAGTTGGAACAATTAGTTACCAAACCCCATGCTGCTCATACCGGACATGTTACCAAAGTTCTTGGTAACATGTCCGGAAAGAAAGATTCGCTCTTATTCACATTCGACGACATTTTATCGTTAGCGAAGGACATACCGACAAAACGACAATTGATTAAATTTAGCGCTTCCATTTATGACCCTCTTGTTCTTATTAACCCTATTGTTATGCGATTAAAAACATTGTTTCAAAAAAACTGTGTAGGTAAAATTGGTTGGGACATCGAGTTGATTGGACAGGTTTTGGACGAGTGGCTAGTTACGTACAATGATTTTAAAAGTGTTTGACATTTGAATGTACCACGATGTTACGATGGCGGGAATATTGTTGATGTACAATTGCATGGTTTTCTGATGCTTCTTTGAAAGGTTACGGTGCGTGTGTTTATTTTAGGTTCGAACATGCTGATAGTAGTTTTTCTACGAACCGGTCACGATACCTCGATTGGCGGTGTATGGTGCAGTGATGTTAGCGAAGCTGATGAAGTATGTTCGTGATGAGTTGAGTTTGGTTTATGATATTTCTGTGACATGGTGTTGCATTGATTCGTCTATTGTTCTATATTCGATTAAAAATGTTAATAAGAAGTATGAGGTGGTTGTCGAACGGCGAGTTGGTATCATTCGTGATTTAGTTTCACTGGACAGTTAGTTTCATGTGGAGTCAAAGGCAAATCCTGCGGATATTTTGTCGACAGGTTGTTTGGTATCTGAGTTGGTAAACAATAACTTATGGTTTTCAGGACCTGATTTCTTGCGCTACATTAACATCTCAGCTTCGAGTTTTAATTTCAGTAATTTCAAGGTTGATGATGCGACTTGTTTAATTGTTGGTAACGACGAATCAGAGGAGAGCACCAAAGAAGAAATTGATTTAAATTTTATGAACATAGCACGATATTCTAATTACACACGTTTATTGCGAATTACCGCATTGGTTTTACGATTTGTTGGAAACCTCAGAAAAAAGCGTCGTAAGGAAGAATTGGTTTTACATATATTTGTTACAAAGGACGAGCAATTGCATGCAGAAAAACTCTGGATTAAATATGCGCAAAAAGATATAATTCAACTTCCGAGTTACAAACAGTCACAAAAAGATTTACGATTTCAAAATATTGATGGTATTATTCGTTGTAAGGGACGCTAACGCTCCTTTAGACTTTGATACTAAGTTTCCGATATTTTTACAATCCTTTAACAAAGCTGGTAATTTTGCATTATCATGTTAAAGTTTTGCATAATGGTTTGAAAGAAACACTTAATGCCATCAGATCGAAATTTGGATTCCAAAAGCACGAAATTACATAAAGCAGTTAATCCGACAGTGCTATTTATGTCGTTATTATGAAGGGAAATCCTGTTTCGTATCCTGTTTCACCAGCATTACCGAAATCACGACTATCCAATCATCATCCGTTTAAACATACTGGTCTCGACTATGCCGGGCCTTTATATGTTCGAAATGTTTATCATGGTGGAAGTATGTATAAAGCTTGGGTGTTCTTATTTACTTGTACCAGTACCAGAGCTTTACATTTGGATTTAGTTCTTGATGCTTCGTCTTCGGGTTGTATTCGTAGTTTTCGCCGATTCTTCATTGAACAAGGTATTCCCTCTGAAATTATTTCTGATAATGGTAGTCAATTCATTGCCGAAGATACGCAACGATTTTCGTCAAATCGAGGAATTAAATGGCATTTTAATTTAGAAGCTCCTTGGTGGGGAGGGATGTTCGAAAGACTTGTAAGATCCGTTAAACGTTGTTTAAAGAAGATTTTACACAATACCAGATTATCGTATGAAGAACTACTGACTGTTCTAGCTAAAATTCAAGCAGTTATTATTAACAGACCGCTGACGTTTTTGTGTGAAAACATAGGTGAGCAACCATTAACACCTAACCATTTACTATTTGGGAGAAAAATTAATTTGGAAACCTCGCATATTGATAGCAATGAAAATGAAAAAGATTTATGTCAACGTTAAGATCATTTGCAACGTATCATAAACCACTATTGGAATCGATGGAAATGCGAATATTTGACAGAGTTACGCGAATATCACAGAGTTGGCAAATCACGTGGTGAAACTTCTATTCGAATCAACGATGTTGTTTTAATTGAGGAAGCAAAGCAACCGAGACAAAATTGGAAAATGGGAGTCGTTAAAGAGTTCGTACCATCACGCGACGGTGAGAAACGGGGAGCTGTCGTTAGATATGTTCTCAATGGAAACACACATACAATAAGACCGATAAACAAACTTTATCCTGTTGAATTCGCGAAAAACGAAGCTGAAAAGAAAGAAGAAGTAAATATTACATTCATTGACGAAAATGATATCATAACGGACATGTAAATAAGAAACATTGAAGACATTATGTTATACATTTGTTGACACTTTTATAGTTTATCACGTATTTGTTAATTCTAGGATATATAGGCAGCTAGGGGGGAGGATGTGGTTAGCATATTTGTTGTCTGTCTGTCTGTCTGTCTGTCTGTCACGCAAAATGGTAGCCTAGCTGCGACGGGCGAACCCGTGGATTTTCCACGGGCTAACGACTAGTGTATTTATATTCTCGCACATGTTAGTTTAGATTTCGTTCTTTAAAAATATAGTCACGTTTTAAAATAAAGTTTTATTTGTATCCGAATTTACCTGGAAATTCAATCAGCAAGACAAAGAATAATAACGTGTGCTTAGATAACCATGATTCTCAATACCTTATCCTCCCACTCACACTCAAATGATTTTCTCAAAAGTTTTAGGATTGAGGCATCCCATTCTCGCAATCTACAAAAAATTCTGCTTCAATGGTTTATGTTATGTTTAGGACCTCATTTATTATAGGTTGGGCCGTTTTTAAGTATAATTCTCTTGAACTAAATAATCTGTGTCACAACAAAAAAGTTAAAATAGGCGTAGAAACTTTCGGTTATTATTTTAAAGTTTTGTACCTTTTTAGCTATTTTTATTTTCTAGCGAACGTTTCCCACATTGTGAAAAAAAGGAAAAGACGAGCTCGAAAATTTGATCAATCTAATGATCGAATCATGACAAGTATACTTTCTCTTCTTTTTGGTGTTTCCTTTTTTTATGAGCTTTCGCCTTCAATAGTTATGTTGTCATCATTTACGATTTCGCTAAAAGTCGTCAATTAAAAAAAATTTAAAAAAATTAAAAAAAGTTATCAAACATAACTTTTGTTTCACTTTCTATGTTCTCACACTTTCCTTCTCACAAAAACTGGAAATACACAAATATCTTTGTTTACAATGAACTGGCACGACTTTGAATTTTAACCAGTCGTCGGTTTTCTTTGATTTTTTTTCAAGACAAGTAAAATTTAATCGTTCAGTTAGTAAAAATCTTAAACTTTTGCAACACTTGTGTTCTGCCCCACTTTGTAATACCTGCTCCACTTTCGACGTGACCTCTTTTACAGCAAGCAACGTGACAAAAAGGCTTAGTGATATAGTCACCTCGGATATATCTACAAATCAAACTCAGATATTGTAAATCAATGCTTCAGCAACCTTGATCACAGCATTCTCAAGTTTGGATAATGCCTTTGCATTTATTTTACACAATCAAGTCATCATAATCAATAGAACCTACCTCATTTGTAGTGACTGGTTTAGAAACTGCTTTGTTATTACTACTCTGTTATTATTACTTTATTTTTTCAGAACTCGCTTACCTTGAAAAAACATTAATCCATTTGAATCAAAGATGAAATCATTCTTTAATCTCCAGTATTTGATGTACGCGCTTCTGTGAGTGTTAGTCCTGTATTTCACTATGATTTTGGATTGTCCATCTTTCATTATCAACTCCGCTATTACGTCACACTCATCTACTCGGATGGGATGAATATAACTCAACAATACGGGCCTTAAATTCCATAACAATATCAGAATAACTTTGAAAAATTATTGTGTGTGGTGTAAAAATAAAAAATTAATAATCGCTACACTTAATGACGTTTCGGCCGTTTGACGGCCATTTTTAAGTAAACAAGTAAAAATATCAGAATAAGAAATTTACAAAACATGTTTTCTTTTTATGTCAATTCCGGTTTCACAAAATGTAATTATAAACGTGACCTGTCCAAAAACTCTTCCCAAAATCAAATGCCTTTTAAAGTAAGTATATGTCGATGTCCAAAAGGTTATCCTATATACTCTAGTCCAAAAAAACAATTGTCTCTATGCTGATAATATGTTATAAATCTCTCTATATTCTGCTACAACCCAACTAGAATTCACAGCAGCTTGATGGTTATCATTTAAGCCGAATCTCCACTGGGCGATATTCGCGACGATTTTTGTGACAAAAAGTAGAAACCAATTCAACTTTTCGTCATGACGAAAATCGCGACCAATCAAATTTGAGTATTGATGACAATCGTCGTAAAAATCGTCCCGTGCAGATTCGCCCTTAGAAGTTATTTCAACACCTTGAATAATAGCGACGCATGTCGTTGCAAAACTCGTGAGAAAATACTAGCTGGTGATGAAAAATTTTCGAAAAATACAACATACAACACTTTTACTCCGTTTTTTTTTTGTTTTTTTTGTTTCTTTCAAAAAAAATCCAACTGCACCTATAATATTTTTTATATACTTTATCACACGTACAATGTACCCGCAAACATATTTTCATTTTATCACTTTTAATAAATTCCAAATTTGAGTCCCCTTTTAGTGTGCTTTGTTTTGAATTCATAGTGCGCAACCCTCTTCTAAAGTTTTTTTTTTCTACGGGTGGCCAAGTATGCCTAATAGAAGACTATATATAATTGGATATGTTTTTAGCGGTTTAATTAACTGCATTCTGATGTTTCTGTCCCAAATAAAAGAACTTGGTGTTCTTAATGTTAGCTCAGCTTTAGTTAGTTCTTCACTTTGTCTCAAATTTTCGCTAAAATTGACGCTTGGCTATTTTATATTTCATATAATGATCCCTTTTGTGTTTTTTTCAGAGAATTACAAGCCGAGTGGTGATTTTGAGAAGGATTTTAGTGATCTGTGCGCTCTGATTGGTATTCCATCTCTGTATGTTGCTGCTAGACCTAAAAGACCAGACACTCCCATTTTATCACCCCCAAGTACATGCATGAGTAAAGGAAAAGAAGGTATGAGGGTTACGTATAGAGGGAAAATTCGTCGTCACTTTATGAACACATTTTTTTAAAAGAAAACTGATCTTCGAAAAAGCCTTACGTTTTTAATAAATTGAACTTCAAAGCCTGAACAGTTTCTGAGTTTTTGACAACTTTTATTAGTTCTCACTTTTTGACCATTTTTATTAGTTCTCACTTTTTGACCATTTTTATTAGTTCTCACTTTTTGACCATTTTTATTAGTTCTCACTTTTTGACCATTTATAGCCTTGTGATCCTATGTCGTGTTTTTAAACGTATATAGACTATGTAAATGTGTAATAAAAAAACAACCTGTACTAGTAGACAGTGCTTTTTTAGATAAGAGGAACATAACGTCCCAACCACAAGAAGCAGCGAAACCAAGTGATAGTGAAGACGCACTTCCCACAACGTACACAGTGTGCGATAACCTTTACGATTACTTGAAACCTCGTGTTGAAGTTGAGACTGAAGAAGATGGACATAAATCATACGTAAAAGAGCTCTACGTTCGAGGTGGTGACAGTTAGCTTAATTGTATTTTTGAGCATGCTTTTATTTTTTATGTGCAACTTAAATCCGTTTTAGGCTGGCGAATCGATAAACGAGTGATAGAAGTTCTTTCGATCACCATGCCTGAACTGGATCGGCTTGCTGTGATTAAGTAAGTCACTGTCGTAGATGGTTAAGGTTACTTGTAATTACAATTCGTTAGTTCCCACCTGTTACCCAAGGACTGAATTAGCCGGCAAGTCATTTTAATTTTGTTAGTATATTTTATTAAATAATATACACACCCTTTTTTAGTCTGTGGAATGCTGGATTGGATGACGAAACTCTACTAGCCCTTTCTCACTGCTTGGCACTTTCAACTAGCTTAAAGTAGGTGTAACTTTTGTTTATTAGTGTCTCCTGCACAGATGTATTTTACAAGCAGTAAATGTTTAGTAGTGATAATCATCGTTTCTGCTACCTAACAATAGTTGTTAGTTAAAGTCCAACTGCTTCTGTTTTATATCTATCTAGAACAATAAGGCTAGACGGTAATAACAATTTGGTCGAGAAGAAGTTCGATGTTTTTATGACGGAGAAGAGTTGGTAGGTGTAAAAAAGGTTTTCCAACCGTACTTATGTTATTAAAGGCTGAAATACACGGTCAGTTTAAAATGATCATTTTAAAATGACTGGTGTTTTTCGTCATTTTAAAATGATGGAACACCTGAATACACGAGTTTTAAAATGATAGAATTTGTAAATAAAAGTTCTTTACACTATGGACTCTGAAGAGGAATGTGCTGCAGCAGTTGTTATAATTGCCATTCTTTCAAAAAGAAAAAAACGCAGAAGAAATAGATCTACTTGGGTGAAGCCATGGCTCGGTAGAAGAACAGAACTTGGGGTATATAATACTCTTTTACTCGAAAAAAATTGAAAATGTTTACTATCTTCTATACTCCTTCTGTTTATACAGAATAACTGAAATATACTCAAAAAACTCAATGGCGTCATAGTAAAACAATTCCGTCTAGCAATTTCTATGCAGAAGTTCATCATTTTAAAATGATAAACTTCAAACATGTTTAAATGATCATTTTAAAATGATCATTTACTGGTGTTTTTCATCATTTTTTGTGAAATACACGGTCAGTTTAAAATGATCATTTTAAAATGATCATTTTAAAATGATCATTTTAAACTGACCGTGTATTTCAGCCTTAAGATCACACTACTTTGAATGGCTCGAATAATGAATTAAAAATAATGTACGTACACGCTATTTTAGAAACCAATTAAAAAATAAACTAAGAAACTAAATCTTTGGATGTTAAACTTGTTATATAATGTGCGAATATCAAGAGAAACGTAAGCTAGGAATTGTTGGATAAATTAAAAATTAATTTTTAATTAAAATGTATATTTTAAAAAGGAAATATTACAGAGGGTGAAATAAGAGTTTAAATATCAACGCATCTCATTATAAGGGATGAAACGAATCTATGAACCAGAAAGCGGAATATCAGCTCCAGAAGCTCAGAGCAGTCTCATATAAATTTCGTTGTAGAGAGGTTTTGAATCTTAATTTAACCAGATAATGATCCAAGGGGGCAAAAAAATTACTGCTCTTTTTTACTTCATGTTCAAATTTCCGCCATTATGGGTCAAAGGTCGATGTTAATTTTTTTTTAAAAAAAAGTATCTTGTGACCCCTCATTTTTTAGCAAATTTTATGCTGAATCAGAAAAATTTATATTGAAAAATAAAGTGCTAAGAAGTTACAACCACCCTCGTCCCCAGGGTTTTTTGCTTTCTTGATATGAGAGATGACGTCGAAAAATACCCTGGTATCGTTGACCGGATATTGTAATATTATTGGCTTTTACATTTTCGCATAATTATTACGTCGATTTTATTTGTAAACAACAAATTTTGTAATAAAGCTAGTTAAATTTACTAGTTGCAACTACTCACCACCCCTTGTTTACCTTGATACCACAGTTGTTCTTTTAAAGCTGATATGCATCTAGTGTCTCTGAGAAGTCCCTGAATTTCATAACTAGGTTAACCGTATTCATGCAGGGGCAGGTAAAATCAACCTACCCGCAGCTGGCACTTGGTGACTTTACTTTTATGGGCATCCTGTAATAGAATTTTACAACACGATTATGGACGACTTTTTTATTGCGTTAAAGGGAAACTAAGGTCAAATTTTTTTTTTCATAAAAACGTTTATTATACTATTTAAAAAAGATACCTTAAATTTTTTTTCAAAAAAAATGTATTTTTATGAGGATTTTAGAGTAAAAAGGTTAATATTTACATCTCCGTTAGAGTACATAAAAAAACTCTACGATGGAGAGCAATGACGTATGATCCGCGAGTGAGTAAGTGAAACCATACTATAAGGTTCGCCTGATTTGATGTATGGATGGCGATATTTATCAAGTAAACTTTCAAAGGAGTGGATTGCGAAGCCAGTCATGGATGCAAAATCTCATGATTTTATTGAAAAGTTGCTTATTGAGGTAGTGCAACGAAAACTAGATGGCCAAAACTTATACAAGAAAGTAGAAAATATGGAAGGCAGATTTGACACTCCAAGGAATATTGCGTATACAGATCATCCAGAAAAATTGAGTATACTTGAAAAAAATAAAAAAGTAAAACGATTTTCTAAGTAGATTTGATTTGTTTGTTATACACTTTTTTTTATAAGAACAAGGAAATTTGGCTTCAGCCTGAAGTGTTCCTATTTTTTTCACTCGTTCAACCTCATTGTTCTTATAATAAAAAGTGTATACGTAAACTAAAATTACAGATTTTACAAATCTACAAAAGCTTTAAATCCTGTATATTTTCCATCTTTTTCTGGGAAACTTTCACGAATTTTTTTCACAACGCATGCCGGTATAACAACTCTACATCCTTTTCCCAGTGTTTCATAGTAATGCACCCAGGCCGTATATTGTCTGTATGCTGAAAAGCGTAGTTGTCTAAAAAGAATATAATATGTTTTGTTGTTGTGGAACCTAGGCCTTACAAAATGTTATATATATATTTTTAAATATTCTTTGACTCACATTCAGTAAACGAACTTTTATGTAGATAAAGAACGCATTTTTTTTTCGCATATGAAGTAATATATATTTTATATTTGTTTTAAAAGGTAGAATAATAAGCTTACTTGTTTTGAAAAGATTTTATATCCTTGAAATTATTTTGATATCTGCGATGTCTAATGCTTGCTGTCTCTAATACGGTGCGATTTAAACAAAGAATATTAAAATCTTTATGCAAGGTAATACATGTATTCTCTTCCAGCTTTTCTCCCAGTAAAGTTGTAAACTCCAAAAAAAAATTGCATTCTTCAACAGTCATTAACTCGTGTATATCACATTTTTTACACTTACACCAATGTAAGTTTTCTAACCTGCTTGAGTCTAAATCCTCATCTTCGTCGTCGTCTGAAATATCATTCGCAGTTTTTGATGAACAAATGTTTTTCAACTGACTTTCAGTATATTCAGGTTCGTTATCATAACACCCTTTGCAAATACTTTCATCTGTTTCAGAACTATATACTTCGCTATGTTCACTAGCACAACTACTTTCTTCGCTGCTATCCATGACTAAGTGATTTTGAGTCTCGCGGCTCATACGTCATAATTCTGTATGGTTCACGAGGAACCGTGAATGGAGTACACGGTTAATTTCAGAAAACCTTAGAACTTTAATGGGCTAAAACAGCCTAAATAATGAAAATTAAGAGTTAATTTTTTTTCAATAGTTTATTTAGATGTTATACAACGTTCTTAATTTTTTTTTAACAACATTTTTTTTTGACCTTAGTTTCCCTTTAAAAAAGTTAACGAATATGAAACTAGGTTGCACCAATCAAACATGGCTAAAATATTAGACACTTAGGAACTCAGGAACTATGATAATAGTGAAAATATTTTGTGTCTCAATTTTTTTTTCAAACCAGCCTAAAACATGTCATACCAGGTTTCAAGTCTGTATTTTAATTTTACTTTTACCATAAGGTATGGTTTCGAAAGAGAAGTATTTTTTATAGCCCACTTTGCTGGACACTTTTAGCTTTATCTCTTTTAGTACACAGGCTCATACTTGTTAATGTATCCAAATTAAGGAGGTATTTTAAACGTGGTGTATCAAAAATTAGATCTCACAAAAATTAATTCCCCTAAAGTATTAATAGTTTTGCTTTTTTACGTAACGGAATGCTCGCAAACTTTTGTTTCTAAAAATGTTAGCTCATCACAAATTTCAAGATTACTGAATATCCATGAAGGAAGACTTTAACAATTATCCAATCATTGTTTTTTAAAATCCGTTATCTGTTGGAACCAGATCTACTTCATCACTTTCAAATGGTGCGTTATACCAGATATTACATTGATAATTAATTTGCAATATGTGAAATCGGAGTAAAATGCTCGTTGGTGGAAAGGTTTCAAGATCCATCTTAAACGATTTCTTATAAAATATATCTAAGCGTAGCTCGTCGAAACTTCTCTGCCTTTTCCATCATCATTTTCTTCATAGGAAGTTTACCAAAGTAGTTTAACAGTTGAAATCCACAGTTATGTGCAGTATTTAATGTAGCGAATGTTGTTCCTATTTGCGCTTGTCGTATCACAACCTATAAATAAAAATCTTATACAAAATTTACATTGTTACGTGTGTATGCAAGACGAGATACATTAGAATGAAGTGTATACTTTAAGATTAAAACAAGATAACGTGCACTAACCGCTCAAGGCATGTACATGTTAGAACTTCAATGACATCATCCATTTGCTTGATGATTTTATGGATCGGAATTGCTTCTTTGCTTCCTGATTTCCCTATGATTGCCCATAATTCGTGCCAATTTCGGTATTTCCAGGGATTGAAGTGATGATCCGAATTTGTAAACATATCTGTGTCGTATGAGGCAACTAATACCTTGGTGTAGTGATTGATCGTTGGACCATGATTTAGATGAAATATCACTTTTTCAAGTCAACAATCTTCTACAATGCCATTTGTTAACATCGCGCAGCTTGTCATATTGTCACAGCCTCCACCTCCAAGGGAAATAATGTTTCCTCAAGCACGTTTCGACACAACCACACTATGAACGGTTCTAAACAATAGTGAAAAAAACTACATTTAAACGAAGCTTGCTGCTAAAATTTAGGTTTCAGTCGGTTTATGTAAAATTTTAATAGTCAAAAAATATGGATAACAAAAGTGGGATTTATTGGATGATGATGACCAGAAACTTTCGGCCTCAATAGGCATATGCTGATTACAGTTTGATATTGATACATCGGCAGAGTTGGATTTTCCTCGTTCTCGTTCTTTTCTTTAATGCCGATTTATAGCTACCAAGAAGGTCAAAATCAAATTCTTTACATTCATCATTTATTTTTTCAGCACAAATTTTTATTGCATCACTGGCTTGTAAAGTCACTCAAAGTCCTCCTTCTTTTTAATTTCGATTCTGCAATAACTTTCTCATCTAATACCTTAAGGTTTTCCTCATCTTCTACTGTCTCGCTACGGTCTGAAAAACGATTCTTTGTTTTCAGATAGTTCGTGTAGCAGGTATTTAAGTGGTATTTTACACTTGATAACGACTGTTCTATTACTTCATTTGATACATCATCATTCATTATTCTATTTGCTTCAATTATTTTTTTTTCTTCCATTTTCAATACTGGTTAGCTTTCTTGACCTTTACTCCCTTTCTGTTTCTGACATACATTTTTTAAATCAATATTTGTATCTATATATTAATACGCCAGTTCCGTGTGTCTGTAACAGGCAAAGTTGATATGTTCCTTTTCCTTTGATCTTACCGAAATTTTCTTTGAAGTAACCGAAAAATGCATGTCTAATATGTTAAATTTCTGACGTTACGGCGCGAGGTCAATAACACTACTTAACGTCAATATCCTATATTAAATTAATGAAGCCGTTACAGTGCACTTAAAATTTTGAGGCCAAATAACTTGGAAACGAGGTGCTGACGTCAATGATTTTTCACCGCGTGGGTAACTAGGGACCACCTAGGATCAATTTGGGATATTTTCCCAAACCTGGGTCCCCGAATTTGTTTTGGAATGGACGGGTTGATGACGTCATCAAAAAACCTTCAAACCCCAATATCTCTGCAACCGTTTATCAAAAGTACATGATCCTATACATTTTCTTGATCAGCGTTTCAAGATCTATACGATGAAGGCAACAGGTATAGAAATTTCTAAATAAAAATTTTTGGGTTTTGACGGGCCATTGCTGACGTCAGCGAAATTTTTAAACGTTATATCTCCTTAGGCGTTTGTCGAAAACATATGATCCTACACATTATTTTGATCAGCGTTTTAACCTTTAAACATTACAGGCAACGAATAAACTAAACTTCACCAATTTTTTTTGTATCTGCACTGCTGACGTCATCAAAAAACATCTAAAACAACCTATTTTCCATTGTCCTTCTGACTAAGTGGATTTCTCCACGGGCCTTATCGACTAGTCTATATATTAATAAGCCAGTTCCGTGTGTCTGTAACAGGCAAAGTTGATATCGTCATTTTCCTTTGATGTCGCCGAAAAAAATCTTTGATGTTGCCGAAAAAAATATGTCTTTTTGTCGTGAAAAGCCGCGAGTTTTGTGTGGTTTGTTAAATGAAGTTCTAGCACAAAGTAACGGAAATTGTGTTTGCAAAAAAGATGGCTGTCTCTTTTCCATTTGTCTTCTCTTGCCTTCAAAATAAATCTTTACAAAAGCATTTAAAAAGGGGCATGGTATATAAATGAAGTATAGAAAGGTTTCTGTAAGGTTTGTTTATGTTTTTTAAAGTTTTGATGATATTATTGATGCGAGACATGTTTGTTAGCTAGCATCAACCACACCAACAACAACTAGCTAGGTAGCTAGAAATTTATAAATATGTAGCCATGTTCTTTATACCTAGCTAAGTCTCCAGTTTATATTTAAGTGACCAGCTATTAGCTGCTGTAGCTACCTTATGTTAGCTTCAGTTTTATGTTGCTTTTTACATGTAAGCTAATCTTAGTGGTCTTTGCTAAGAATGTGACTGTAACTTATTTTAATTGACATTTTAAGCTTAAATTAACAAGCCACAACAACTTTTAAAAAAGTATTACATAATATTTAAGAAGAGTTTAAGGACTGTTTTTAAGCAAATAATGTATTTTTCACAATTTGTGTATGCAAATAATGTATTTTTCACATTTTGTGTAACTAAACTTATATACATCGGTTACATGCAATATGACGAAACGATTTTTATTTAACGTGTAGTAATTCTGGTACCTTAAGTGTAGTGATTTTTGTTGTTCTAGATGTTCTGACTAAAATGTTTTTGTTTATGGCATTTTGTCTCAATTAAGAAAAGTTTCAACTTTTTTGAGGGAGTACAACACTGAAAAAACTTGTGTTTTTTTATATTTTGTTTAAATTCTTACCAGGCAGGACTCTGTACAACATACCGAAATGACTGATCCCTCTCTATTTATAAATTTGATGCGTTCCAATTCACAGTTTTTTGAAATTTTGGGTAATATTTAATGAGTACAAGATGCAAATACTGATTTTTGTTGAATCAGAAGTATTTCCTACAACCATTCTTTTTTTACACTTTTGTGGAGAAAAAGTGTATGCAATATCATCAGAAAAACTGATTTTGTTGCAAACTGTTTTTCTTTTTCAAATTTTGGATTGAAATATTGTTATAAAGGGCATATATCAATAGACATATATATACCAAAATAATTAAATTCTGCAAACTTTGATTTTGTCGTTCACCTCTCATCTTTTATATTTTGATTAAACTTTTGAGGAAAACCATAGGAATTATTTAGAATTTGTATTTTGTGTTGCAAATTTAGTGCAAAAATTTAACTGTTGTGAGGGAGGACCATATGCAATTATATATACTAAAAATAATAATTTGATATTCTACAAGTTGTATTTTTGTATGCACTTAAATGACTGCTTTTTCTGAGTTGAATTTGATGGGTTTCATATCAATTTTGTGGAAGATTTTATGGCTGAAGACAATATAGAACATGCCAATTGAACTGATTTTTGTTCATATTTTGATTTGCTCCTCATAAACCTTTGTGTTCTACATTTATTGTAAACTTTTGTGAGGAAGGACCATATATATATACAATGTTTTCAAAATAATGATTTTTGTTGATTTGAAATTTACTACTTGCATATTGCTTTTTCGACATTTCAGGTTAAAATGTTTGGTAAAGTCAGTACGGATCATTAGACAAAAAATTGTTTTGTTAACCGGTTAATTTTTACATTTTGTGCATATTTTTCCGGGAGAGGATGGTATGCAACCGAATAAATGATTTTTCAAAGTTTAACTTTTTGTTTTTAGGTGTTTTGTGTTTGTTTAAGTTTGGCTTTTTGATATTGTTTAAAATGCGTAAAGAACTTATTTCATAGATCTGTGCTTACTGTTGCAAGCCTTTCTTTTCGACACTTTAGATTAAAATATTGAAGGTTTTCAACATAATCACATAATAAGATGTATACATATTTGAGATATGTGTTATTTCTGACATTATTATTATTGTTGTCGTAACTGTCTGGGTTGTGACTGTCAATGTTGTAACTTTCTACTAACTAGATTTTACACCTTGCACGCCGTTGTTTTTCATATTTTGTCTGAAGTTTTGTTGGGAGGATTTCATGCGATTTGACATTTGATATTTTGTGTTAGATTTTAAGAACTTTTTTGTTAAATTATGACTTATATACTTTCTTTTTATGCATTTTCAGATTATTTTTTTTAGTAAAAGGCATATTCAATATACTGAAATATTTGCTGATGTCATCAAAATTCAAATGACAGAACTTTTCAATTGTTTTTCTGCCTAAGTGGATTTTTCCACGGGCCTAATCGACTAGTCTATATAATAATACGCCAGTTCCGTGTCTCTGTGACAGGCAAAGTGGATGTCTTCATTTTCCTTTGATATTGCCGAAAAATGCATGTCTAATATGGTAAATATTCAGACATTACGGCGCGACGTCAATAACACCACTTTAACGTCAATATCCTATATTAAATTAATGAAGCCATTACAGTGCACCTAAAACTTTGAGGCTAAATAACTTGGAAACGAGTTGGTGACGTCAATGATTTTTCACCGCGTGGGTAACTAGGGCCCACCTTGGACCAATTTGGGTAAGTTTCCCAAACCTGGGTCCCCGAATCCGTTTTGGAATGGACGGGTTGATGACGTCATCAAAAAATCTTTAAACCCTAATATCTCTGCAACCGTTTGTCAAAGATATATGATCCTATACATTTTCTTGATCATCGTTTCAAGGTCTATACGATGAAGGTAACAGGGATATAAATTTCTAAAAATTTTTTTTGCGTTTTAACGGGCAATTGCTGACGTCAGCAAAATTTTAAAACCCTTTTATGTCTTTTGTTGTTCGTAGAAAAGTTATGATCCTATATTATTTTGATCAGCGTTTCAACCTCTACACGTTACAGGCAACGAATCAACTAAATTTCGCCAATTTTTTATTTTTTTTTTGGATTTGCAATGCTGACGACAGCAAACCAACATTTTCAATGTCCTATTGCCTAAGTGGATTTCTCCACGGGTCTTTATCGACTAGTCTCTATAATAATACGCCAGTTCTGTCTGTCTGTCTGTCTGTCTGTCTGTCTGTCTGTCTGTCTGTCTGTCTGTCTGTCTGTCTGTCTGTCTGTCTGTCTGTGTGTCTGTGACTTTTGCAAAGTGGATAAAATTTCTTTGATAAAGTCTATAAAACGTCTATAAATTTGTTCTGTAAATTACCAAACTTTGACGCTTAAATAGTATTGACGTCAAAGGAAAGTTAATTAAGATTATTAAAGTCATTAAAGTGCACTTAAAACTTTGAGCCCAAATAACTTGGAAACGAGGTGGTGACGTCAATGATTTTTCACCGCGTGGGTAACTAGGGACCAACTGGGACCAATTTGGGTAAGTTTCCCAAACCTAGATCCCCAAATCCGTTTCGGAATGGACGGGTTGATGACGTCATCCAAAAACCTTCAAACTCTAATATCTCTGCAACAGTTTGTCAAAAGTACATGATCCTATACATTTTCTTGATCAGCGTTTCAAGATCTATACGAGGAATGCAACAGGTATATAAATTTCTAAAAAAAATGTTTTGTGTTTTCACAGGCCTTTGCTGACGTCAGCACAATTTTTAAACCCTTATATCTGCTTTTGCGTTCCTCGAAAACATATCATCCTATACATTATTTTAATCAGCGTTTCAACCTCTACACATTACAATAAAAGAATAAAGTAAATCTCTCTATTTTTTTGGGATCTTAACTGCTGACTTAAGCAAAACATCTAAAACAACCTATTTTTCCATTGCCCATCTGCATAAGTGCATTTCTCCACCGACCTTTTCGACTAGTCTGTGACAGGAAAACTTGATATGCTTATTTTTCTTTGATGTCGCCGAAAAATGCATGTCTAATATGTTAAATTTTCTGACGTTACGGCGTGAAGTCAATAACACTACTTTCATGTCAATATCCTATATTAAATTAATAAAGCCATTACAGTGCACTTAAAACTTTGAGGGTGAATAACTTGGAAACGAGGTGGTGACGTGAATGATTTTTCACCGCGTAGGTAACTAGGGACCACCTGGGACCAATTTGGGTAAGTTTCCTAAACCTGGGTCCCCGAATCTGTTTCGGAATGGACGGGTTGATGACGTCACCAAAAAACCTTTAAACCCTAATATCTCTGTAACCGTTTGTCAAAAGTACACGACCCTATACATTTTCTTAATTAGCGTTTCAAGATCTATACAATGAAGGCAACATGTTTACCAATTTTTTTAAAAAAAAATTTGGGGGGATTTGACTGGCCATTGCTGATGTCAGCAAAATTTTGAAACCCTTATATCTCATTAACCACTCATCAAAAGCACATGATCATATCCATTTTCTTCATCAGCGTTTTAAACTCTACACAGTACAGGCAACGAATAAACTAAATTTTGCCAAAATTTTTGATAATTGCACTGCTGATGTCAGCAAAACATCTTAAACAACCTATTTTTCCATTGTCCTTCTGCCTAAGTGGATTTCTCCACGGGCCTTATCGACAAGTCTATATAATAATATATCAGTTCCGATTTTCGAAGCAGAAATATTTCATCAAATTGTTTTGTAAAAAAGCTACTTCAGAGACATGTGAATGTACTCGACTCTTTGGCACTTAATTTTTACCCCATGTCCATATAGGTTTTTCTGATTCATCATAAAATTTGCTAAATGAGGGGCCACATGATACTTTTAAAAACATTTTTTGACAGATTAAAAAAATTTTTAATCCCTTGGACCATTATTTGGTCAAATCCAAATTTAAAACCCCTCTACAACAAACTTTATACAAGACTGCCCTCAGCTCCTAGTTTTGCAACCATAAGAAATGACCAAGAAACGTTGACACCCAAATATCTGAAATACATAATACGGACATTAGATTTTTAACAAATCTCACGCAACGCAAACGTCCCAAGTCTACAAAGCGGACATTTTAATTCACTTCTGCGTATTTAGTTAGACGGGTATCTATTTTTTTCTTCTTTTAAGTAAAAATTACATTTGGTAAATGAGGTTAAACCCCTCAAAAGCACTCATCTTAAGCAGATTAAAATCTTCGCCTACAATAGTGCGCTTTAGAGCAGTTTCCTGTATATCAGTTTTAGGCTAGAAGAAAAATCTGAGGTAATCCCCCCTCCCTTCTTTATAAATGTAATTCCTTATGTTTATAACAATTCACCATTTTATAATCTAGTCCTCTTCTAATGCTCTTTCATTCTCTAAACTAACAAGTTGTGAACATCTTAACTGTGAACATGTAGGATTTTTTTTCTTTTTTTTTTCTTTCTTCTGCTAACTAATTATGACTAATTACATGTAGCATTTATTTCTAAATTTTACCTTTCCAAAACTGCGTAGCAACACAAGATTGCAAAGTATTTTCATAAAAATTACGACACGTTTTATTTTTAACATGTTTCGACTTTACCAAAGTCATCTTCAGAATATTATACAAAAGTTGATACATACACTCTTTATACAAAAATTTTTTCGAAAGTTATTTAAATATTTCCCAAAAGTACAATTTTATATGAATTATACACAAGCTAATCCATATTGACAAAATAATATTAGATAAACTAATTTTTACCTGTAGTTAGTCTTTTGATAATAATACTGTTTGTAAATTTAGTTTTTAATTTCCGCCAGCGAAGGCGGAATCTTAAAAATTGACGGAGGAGATAGAGAGATAGAAAGATAGATAGAGACAGCGTAGCTAGGCGGGACGCCCGAAACTTATCCAGGCTAAAGCCTAAATCCTCGTTTTGACAGATTTTTTCTGAGGACGAGGCTAAAATGAGTTTTAAGCCAATAAGAATCCCAACAGTGCAACAAATTGTTTTTTTTATCCAATGAACAATACTTTATTTTAAGTTTATATGCTATCGAAAGTTAAAGCTCGTGTAGTGTAGCATAATGAAGATCGTCTTATAATGCGCAATCTTTGATGTTATTAACGTTTCCCTTTAATAAATACGTCATTTCCTTCTGTACAATTTTGCAAGTACGTAGACTAAAGCTATATTCAGCAGAACTAATTAATTATTCATGAATTTTAATTTAAAGAGGAATAGACCTATTTCATTATCTCCTTTTCATGATTAGCCGTAGTGGCTGAAAATCAAAACATTGCATGAAAACGAGGTTAGTTTAGATAAAGTTCAGGACACCAAGTTGTTTACTAGCTGTCCTGATCTTAGTTATCAACAAATGTTGGTTTTATAATTTTCAACTGCCATATTGAAAGGATCGTAGTGGATACAAGTATATAGAGGTTATTAGTAGTGGCAGTGTGAAAAAAATTAAGAATATTTAGTGATATTAAGTGTGTATTTATGGCAAATTTAATGTTGGCTAGCTATAGCTAGCTAGCCAACGTTTTGTTTCTTACTCCTACAAAAAGTTTATATATTCTATACTGTAAGTTATAAAATGTTTACCTAGTTTACTAGAACTTCATATAACTTTTATAATTATAATTTATAATTTACATATATTATAATTATATAGGTTATAATTATTTTCCTAAAAAAGTTATCCAGCTTTTTAAAGCCAGATATTATAGGTTGTGTATATGTTATAGCTAGCATGTACTCAGGGATGATGTGCTGCCCAGCTATGTATCGTTATTATTGTCACACACCCCTGCTAATATACTTTAACCTTTCCATTTATTATACATTTATAATAAACATATTTTGGCTCAACCCAGTGTACTCAGTAATCACAAATTGTTTATTGTTTTGGTTTGTCTAATCAGACTCATATTAGTATTGTAGGTTTATCATTTCTTGAACATGTAAGGCTGTTTATTTTATTTAAAAATTTCTTAACTTTCTTAGGCCATATAACTTATAGGTTATAGGTTATTGTGGTAAATCGATGAAGTACTAAACATATCTAAGGGAGTGCTGCCCAGCTTAACTGGCTAAACATTATTTCATTGACACAAGATGTGACTTGAAACAAATCGTGAGGGGTTTGTTCATCTACAATTTTCTTAGCTTTTGAAAGAATCACCACCCCCCCCTCCCCCCCCAAAAAAAAATGCCTATTGATTATCATTTCATTAAAATACATAGTTTTCTGTAAAAATATTTATTGCCCCCTTACAGTACCTTAAATTCAGAAACTCAACAAGTATAATACAGAAAAGTTTTTATGTTAATTCTATCAGATTTGTCTAAGAAGAGCACCCCTTAAGAAAATTATTTTTATATACATACCTATAGTTATACATGACATGGAATAACAATCTGGCAAAACTTACGGGCCACATCCATACTCACATTGCCACGAGAAATGTCCAATGGACGTTTGTGGGTACATCTCAAATGGACGTTTCTTTAACTACGTTTTTGCCCACTACAATCAACGAGCGATGTAGAGTTGGACTTCACTCTAAAGACACGTGAATAAAGTGTGTTCTTCACGTGAACCTATATATAAAGGAAACCTCGTGGATTTGTCCATGGGTTAAAGACTAGTCTCTTTAATAATAGCCGTCGTCTGTCTGTCCGTCTGTCACGGCAAAATAGTAGCTTAGCTGCGCAAGTAGCCAGATGCACGCAGTGCAGTATAAATAGGACGGGCGAACCCGTGAATTTTTCCCGCGGGCTAAAGACTAGTATATTCAATTCAAGGTGAAGGGACGGGACCACCAAAGAACCGCGGAAAAGGCTTTTCACCTTTGTAGGATAGGTTTTTTTTCTATGGAAAAATAACTGCCACGGGTGGACGTTTCTCAGGGTGGGTGGGTGTCTTTGAACGTTGGACGTTTCTCGTGGCAATGTGAGTATGGATGAGGCCCCTTATATAATATTACTGCCAATACTTATAGAAATACTACCTATTGACAGAACCTTTTGTGAATTTAAAAAACAACAACAATTATCTGTAGCTGCAACCGTAACATTCTCACAGGCCATATTTTTAAATAATCAAGGTTCAAGGATACTTATGAGTACTATCTTGGGTGATTGCATTGCTCTTATTACATTTTGTTGAGTATATAACACTAGTCGTTGCCGGTGGAAAAATCCACGGGTTCGCCCGTGCTTTATATTTACCCGTCGCAACAAAGTGGATAAAAATATATCGCATTTGATATTCGTGTTTCCGTAACATCATTTTCTAAATCAGCAAGGGGTCCGCGCAGATACAGACAGGGAATACGGCTATTATTATAGAGATGATGAAGACCAATATTCAGTCTAATACCACCAACCCAACATGCTTAGGATAGCCTTGGAGGAAAGGGATAGCCAAGTCATAATGTTATTTACAGATGTTTCCAAAAATATAAAATCCAAACCATAGTCATAAGAAAAACAATAGCTAGCTAGCTAAACACTAGAAAAAAATATAAACCAGTAATTTTAATAAGCCCAATGGGTATAAAATAAGTGCCATGTTCTATTTTTTCACCAAAAGTTCATAATTTGCCCATTTGACAAGTTAATTTGAGAAATAATAAAGGTAAACAAACTATATGTACATCACTTCGCTCGAAAATTAAAATTGTCTCTAAACTAACCTCGTTTTCATGTTAGTATGTCTATTCTGGCTGTGTATTTTACAGAATGAAAATGGATATTGAAATAGGTCTATTGTTGAGGCTGACTATTTTTGGTGAAAGATGATGTATTATAGCTATAAAATCGTGACAAGTGTGTTTTAAAAGAAAAATAAGAATATGTAGTCTGAAAATAACCTTTCGTAACTGATTATGTAAAAAAAAATATTGCTGCCACCTTTCAGAGAAAAAGAGAAAATAGATAAATTTTCAGCCTTGCCGTTCTTATTATTTTGTTTTTATTGTTCATCAATTTTCAGGTTTATTATTTTTCTTTTAAAATTGTTCTTAAAGAGAAATGAAGTTTATGTAAGTTAAGTTAGCTATGATATACGATTACAATAATAATCAAAAATTTATTTCTAAAATTTTAGAATATTCAATGATTTTGTTCCGCCATATTACTCTGTCCTCTTCAAAGTTCAGTACTTTTTCAGATTATTGCTAATGGGGGAAATCTTTAAGCCGCAGGGCTTCTTGTTGTTCATTGTTTTCCTTGTACCTACACATATACTACAAGCTTTATGTGAAATATTCACACTGAATATGAAATTAAAATACAGGGGCGGATTTAGACTTCAGCCACTTCGGCACTCGCCTAAGGAGAAATTTTGCCAATGAGAAAAGAATATCTAAAACTAGTAATTTGTTTAAAGCAACGCATAAATTTTATTATAAGCGTTTAATAAGATTCCTTTGCGCCCAGGATCCGAGGTAATATTTTATCTCAACTCAGGAGTGTTTGCCGAGGCTCGACTCTCCTTCGATGTGCTTTGCCGAAGTACTATGGTTCTTACGGTAGTCAAACTACATTTTGTCGCATTTCGCGGATTTTTTTTCTCTCGATTCCTCTGTTTTCTGCCGTTAAAACAGTCGACTTCGGCGGCCGCCGAAGTGTGGACTTTTGGACTCTCTTAAACAAAAGAAAAACAAAAGAATTATGACGTCGAGAAAAATCTCGCCGAGGTGTGGACTTTTGGCCTCTCCTTAATAAGAAGTCGTCGAAATTTGCGGTAAAAGAAAGATTGATATTAGGGGATGGGTGCGTAGCAATAATTTACTCTTCTTGTTGTTATTGGCTCTCGGTAGCCGGTCTGTTTAATGGGTTCGGTCAACTTCGGCGCGCACTGAACTGAAAGAAGGGTAAGGAATCGTTTTGTATTTGCAGCAAGTAAACGGAAGTTTTGAATATATGATTGCGGAATGAAGTTAAGCAATGCTGCTAAGAAGAAACGTTACTTGAAAACATTTTTTCTCTGTGTCGCCTGTAACAAAAATCATAGTATCAATTTAATGACTACTAGCTACGCTTTCAGGTACATATGTTTACTTTTAATTCCATTGATCTTAGAGTAAGATACACAATTGCTTTTTATTGCTGTGCTAGCAAGTGTGAACATGAAACTGTTTATAGTTTCACTTTCAACAAATTTGAAAAAGCTTTGTGTCAAATTCAAAAGAGCTTTGTGTTATCTTGGGTTTCTTTTGTATTTAAGTAACAAAACATTTTATAACAACACAATAAATTGACTAGCTGGCCAGCTGGTAAATGTGTAAGGTATAACAATTTGTTGACTTCACAATAACTTTGTATGTTAATTTTTGTAGATCCATATCTTCTGGCAGTAGACACTTTCCAAACGATTTTTCAACATGTCACAAGGCCAATAAAGAGAACACTAGTTTTAAGAGAAAGACTTTGACAAGACTTGATAATATTTTGGTTTAAGATCTCTAGCGTCATATCGAAATAATCCCTGGAGATGGTACTAATTATATACAATTCGAATAAGAAAAAGGCATGTTTTATTTAATGGGTGAAATGGCAATGTTTTTCACATTTTCACTAAAGAAGTTGTCATGCTGATAGACATGGAAAATGTTTGTGATTTTACTAACAAGGCGAAAATGACTTATCATATATACTTATTACAACCCTATGGACACAAAAATGTGTAATAATGTAGTTAACGATTACTGTTCTTGAATGATTTTGTATTGTTAAAAATTTTAAGTATTTGTAGTAATTATCACATAATAGCTACAAGGTATTTTCAAGTTTGATTCAATATTTTAAAAATATGAGCCAGAAATGGTTACCGATAAATAAAAACAGTTTTTTTTCCTTTAAGCTAATAGGGTTAAATATTTTTTGATTGAATGCTCTGCTAAATCTGTGTTCATTCTTTCGTTTTCGTAGGTTGTTGTGTTGTAAGTTTGTTTTTAATTAGCTATTGCTGCTTGAAAATCCAAATTTTAAGTTGTGCTGGCCTTTACTGTATAAAATCTTGATATAATCTTGCCATTTTTTTTTAATTTATTGTATTTATCTGTTGTTGTTTATGTTGTTGTTGCCATGATATAATAATACAAATCAAGCTTATTTACATATGCATTTTTGTGCTGTTGTTTTTTGCTTATTTTTTTTATAGGCCTCCTTTTTCATTTATTAAATATTTTAAATAGATTAAATGTTGAAAGTTTTTAGCGTTTTGAATAATGACTTAAAAAAATTATGTACTTAATTAGTTTCGGAGTGTTTATAGCCTCAATATTAGCCAAAAGCTATTATATTCACCCATAACTTGCAAAAACGCGCTTGCAAATATTTTTGTGGATGAGGAAGAAAGAAGAAATTTTGCTGTCTGGCTAATTTTAGCCTTAATTTTTCTGAAAACATTATTTTGCTTTCATTTGAATTTTGTGATTTTTTTTTTTTTCAAATAACATGTGAGAGATGAACCTGTAAAAGTCCTGCCTGCTGCATTTTGGAGTGCTGAAATAGGTAAATAAGCTAAAGACCCGACTTGGGGGGCTAACAGCGCCCCTCTAGAACCCCAGCTGATTTAACACGCGCAATTTTTGCTACGCGAAAATTACGCGTGGACTTCGCTTCGCAAATCCGCCTAAGGAGAAAAAAATCATGTATCCGCCCCTGAAATAGGTTCAAACATGTATCAAGTAAAAGAAATACGTAGTTTATATTAAAAATATGATGATCCTTGTAATGTTATTTTCAGCATTCAAAATATTTCATTAAAGAACTGTAATCTGGACGACCGAGCTGCGTCGTTATTGGGACAATCCTTACAAGACAATAAAAACTTGCTAACTTTGAATCTGTGTTTCAACAAGATCACTGATGTTGGTGCAGGTTACTTAGCTGAAGTAGGTAGTACCCGCATGTGTTGTCATCAATTTTCTTTAAAGAATTTGTTAAGATGTAAAAGTTTTTTTGCTTATTTTTTTAATCTATTACTTTCTATGGTATTTTTTTTTTACGACAGGGATTGAAAATCAATAGAAGTTTGCTTTCGTTAAACCTAGGAAGCAATGGAATTGGAGACGAAGGTGCCAAGAAGCTTGCCTCGGTATTTTTTAAATTAAAGTTTTACTCTAATCTTTTGGCAAATTGTTTTCTGTATTACTTTAGGAACATACACTTCCGCAATGACGAAAATAAGTAAAGTAATTTTATGTCAGTTGTCTTAAATAAGACTTTTTGCAAACAAACGGAACATTAGCAAGCATTATCAATGGACCTTTACAACTTACTCCGCGACCAAATCGTTTCATATTCACGAAAGTTTATTCTTTTAATGTAGATGCTTATTCGTGTACGTTTTCCTTACAGGCTCTCTCGACATTCACGTTGAACCACGAACAAATAGTGGCTCGTAGAATGCTGAAATCAATGCGAAGCAATGAAGAACTGCTGGGTGCACCCTCCAATCCTTTTCTGCAAGATCGGCCGGCTACTGCAAGCAGGAGTTTTAGTAAAGAAGATAAAAAACATAAAGATAAACCGAACAGTAAAAAGAAAGAATCTTCTAATAATAAATTAAAAGACCCTAACACCATCAAACGAGGTGCTGTGTTGATTTACTTGTTTTAAAGATTGTTTAATCTTCACAGTATTAGTACACGCTAAAGATTGATAAAATTGTTTGCGAATTAACCGCAAAAGATAAATGACAAGAAGAATTACGTTTTTTTGTACTTTAAGATTGTGGTGCGAGAAAAACGAAAGCTTTGCATGCAGGCTTCTTTATTTTGAAGAAATTATTAATCTTCCAAAGCTATTTTTTATGACAGAATTGAGAATGGCGCATACTAATAAGATCAGCGGCTTTCGTTTTTTTAACTTGTGTTTAAATTATTTTGTCTGCTATTTTTTATAGGACCTTCAAGTATGGACACGAACAAAGGTCAAAAGGGACAAAAACATAAAGCATCGGCTAGACAAGATCGCAACAAAACTCCTCAACCTGAGGCAGAGGTGACTGTTCTAAAATAATTTATTTTCCAGAAAGCAAAATTCTTTCCAGCTACCTGCGTATAGCGTAAAAGTTATAGTCGATGTTTTTTTTATCAGGGCTTGTACGAGTTTAAAAATCCTTTACTGGAGAAAGTTATTGAAGAGAATGGAGAGTTGTGGATACCTGGAAACCGATCCCTGATCAACCTGAACCTAGCTCGTAAGATACACGCTGATTTTTATTTATTTCTTTTATTTCTTTGTGTTATTCTTTTCCAAATATAATGTTTCTGTGACTGGCAGGTAACCATATTGGCGAGGTGGGTTTAAACATGCTATATAAAGCAGTGAAGTATCAAATAGATCTTGCAAGTGAAGCAAATCGAGTCGTTGGTGTTGGGCTGATGAGGTTGTCTCTTCAGGTAAGTTTTTTGAATAACTGTTAAAGCATACCTCCCACTTCAAAAAAAGTTCATGTTATTCTGTTTATACTATGTAGAGAATTTGTAATTTAACATTTATCAAGTAAAATTCGAAATAATAAAGCTAATAATGAAGCCACATTTTCTTGTGCTTACAGCATGCTTCCTTCTCGAAAGCCGCCATTTTGTGATAAATTTTTTTTCGGATTAAACCCAGTTTAACGTCATCTCCCGGATGCCAAAAAAGGCCCCCTGAACATGTTGCTGTAAAAACGATAACTCGGAGAAAAAGAAGAAGAGTAAATTATTGCAACTAAGATTAATTTTGTTAATAATTATATAATGTGTTTTTGTGCTATGCCTTTTTGCAATAAGAATAATAGAAGTAGCGCTAACAGGCAAGAAACAACGAGCTGCGTGTACACATTAACAGAGTCAATACGCTTTCAAAGTCGAGTTTTAATCACTAGAATGTTTGGATCACCGCTGGCAAACTAGGCTTCGGCAATTCTAAATCTCTGTCTACTTGTCTTTGCATTAGGCCATAGCTTCCACTTCCATTCTCATCCTCATAACAGCTTTCCCAGCTAGAATCTGATTTACTGCCAGGTGTTGTAGACTTTTTACTGGCCGAAACTTCAAAACTAAGAAAGCCCACAACTTTTTCACTGGAACTCAGTTTTAAAAAAGGAAGCAAAAAACAAGTGTTTACTTATCTTCAGTATATACCTGTTACAAACTCATCCTCAGTACCCGTTACAAATTTTGAAAAACAAAGCAACAACCACTTTGTATATATAAAACCGCTTTGTATATATAAAACCGCTTTGTATATATATAAAAACCTGGGCTACGGCGGAGTCAACGAAATTATCATCCGGGAGTTGACGTCACCAGCCCTCGCGCGAAGGCATTTATTTACAATCGGGACACAAGATGGCGACTGGCGCGAAGCTTCTTCTCCAGCTAATATTTTACAACTTTAACGACGAATATCTTGCGAACAAATCAAAATAAGTACAAAAGAAAATTTTTTTTCGTAATTAGTACAATATTTTGAGTTGGTTTTCGATTACTTTTTTTAAAGTGGGAGGTAAGCTTTAGGACTTTTCTGAGACGAAAACATGCCGCGAAAAGCGAAAGAAACTTGTTTTTTATTTTTATTTTTTTTTTAAATTGGAGAATTATCCTTTTTTGAATTTTATTGATGAGCTACCGTTTCAAAGAAGGTATTGGAAGTGCAAGTACGAACAAAATTCGTTCCACCTGATGTTGTAACAAACCAACACGATACAATTTATAATTGTGGCGAAAAGAATTGAAAAATTGTCTGCGAATGTCAAAATTCTTTGCGTAAAGCTTCACAGAACCGACGCGTTTGTTTTTTTGCCTTTTGGCTATATTTATCCAAATTTATATATGTTTTTATGAAATACCAATTCACGTAAAAGCATATTGGCACTTAAGTTAGCAGACTCGCCAAATTGTTTACGTTTTTAACATTTTGATAGGATGGGTATATGTTTTGGCAACATCTGAATTTTCTTTCAAACTGATTTTAGAATATTTAGAATATGCACACGTATATGGAATATAAATATGTTTGTAGAATTTTAATTACTTTCTATATTTCAAGAACTCTCTTCAGACTTCAGACTCAACTGCTTGCACTCCTAAAGTTCAGGCTGGGATTATGCTTAATCTTTTGATTATCACTTAATCTTTTAACTATTATTTAGAAGAACATATTTCGTTCTGACAATCCGACATATCAACATCTCATGGCGGTAATGGCGACACGTGATCCAATGTACAATCCGCCAACGCCCTCACCCGTTGAAAAAGATTTAAGGTGAGTTTTTTATCTGTTATTATAATGGCTCGTTGAACTATAAAAAGTTACAGGCGAATGGAAATATTTTTGAAAAAAAAGGTTTTAAAATATTCTTATAGGTGCGAGCAGGTTTGAAGTTGTGAGTGTCTATTTTTAACTTTTATCCCCTTTAATTTTTTTAATATGTGTTCTTATATGCTTAAATTACATCCGTTTACATATATTTGTCACAAATAAATATATAAACTTACAACGAAGTGCAAAGCTGCGTACGTTAAAATATTCGTGAAGTGTTTCTTTCTAAAAAATTTTCTACTTTCTATTTCAGGTAGAAAAATGAGGCGACACAAAACATGTTATGTCGTCACGTCTCTCGTGTTGATGACGTCTTTTCCATGGTTGTAAATACAGTTTATTTAGAGTTGTTCATGATTGTGTTTATTTCCAGAAGAATTACACAATCATTTCTAGAAAAATTTCATGATACGTAGATAATGCTTATGAAGCATACGGGATCACAAGCTTTCGCAGTCATCAGTTGCGAATTTCGCGAGTTTCAACTTATTCTGTGGAAATTATATAAAGTTCTGTAGTTAGCTTACGTTTATAAACTCTAGTATTAAAACTTTATGGAGTCAATTAATAAGGGAGTGCCATGCGTTTCAGCGACTAAAGGTTTAGGCAGAAAAACTTCGGCGGAGCTATTTTCGGACGACTATTAATTTATCCAGAATAATTTCCGCCAACAAGAAAGCCGATATTGAAAGAAAATTCAATCAAATTTGTGATAAGGAATAAAGTATAACCTGGTTTTGGTGGTGGTAGTCTTCAAAAAAATTTTGGGAATTTTGCTCTGCGCGAAAATGTTTGATCCTGAACCAATACCTTATCAGCGGAAAGAATTAATAGTGGGGAAAAATTTAAGTCACTAATGCATAGAATTAATCACTTTCCACCAACCTAAAGTTGGGTCTCAGACAAGAAAAAAATATCTATCTCAGAGAAAGTAGAAATTCCTTTCAAGAAAACTCAATAAAAAGTGACGTACTGTGTTCAGAAAGGTTAAAGTTAGTCGGGGAATTTTTGTCACTGAATCTCAAATTTACTGACTTTTCCACGCGTTCTTTCCTCCATGAGGTAAATAATGTTTTGCGAAGGCTGTGAGTAGATATTTATTTTTGTAAAAATGGTGATTATTTATTTCAAAATAATATATGGAAGAAACTTTGTTCTATTTTGGCTCATTTCTTTTCCAAAAAATATTCCATTGTACATGTCATTTATTATCTAAGTAAATAGAAAGATGTATTGATGGCCGGCATTTTAGATCCATTTCCTATTGCCATCCAGTGATTACTGACAAAGAAGCATAGAAATTTTATTTGCGGAATTCTTAAATATTTAAGCCAACCAAAAAAACTAAAAAGGAACGAAAGATATCGTCAAAAAGGAAAAAAAAAATTCTGAAGACGAGGTTGATATCGCGGTTGACGTCTCATGTATGCTTCAATTAAGTTAATAACTTGGCCAGATGTCGGGTGTCTGTCAAAATTTTTTAACTTGAAACAAATGATTTTCTTTTGCTTTTTATAGCTTTCATCGGAGATTATGACGCAAAAGAACGTGTCAGAACTAATCCAACAATAAAATGATTTTTTATACATTCAACGTGATCCATTCACCAACGTGTCGTTAGCCAGGAGACCCAGCACAGTTTTTCTTACCACCAGGAAGTCGGAATAGTTAAGGTTGAAAAAATACGCTGGCTCTCAAACGATTTTTCTGCGGTCAGAATTCTGACCGCGCTTTTTGATTCGTTAATTCTATTGCTCTTTGCTCCCGTGGTCAATATCGGGAAATCTTTTGTTTTAAGCGAGAATGGCTACACTCACATGAACAAATATAGCGGCGGTCATTGGTATTTATATCTTTGAAGAAAGCGAAATAGGACTAGGACTAGTGAAAATAGAACTGGAACTAGTACAAGTGGGACGATTTTTTTTCACTCGCCAAAGCCGTATTGAAAACGGTCCATGTAAACAAGAGTGCGATCTCAAACCGGCGCGAAAGTCAAACCGGTTTGAACTCACTACGGGCTTCATGTAAACGCTGCCTTAGTTAACTAGGCTGTTTTGTCGAAGAGTGTTTACATTGGGTATTTCGTAACGTTTTCTTACTCGTGGAAATCGAAAAAATTTTTCGCTTTGTGTAAATCCGTCTTATATGGAACTAAAAAATGAAAAAAAGCCTTGAGAAGTAGCACTTTAACTCAAAAAAAGAAGTCCTTATCCCAATACATTTTTCTTATAAGAACCTAGTTTATAAGAAAGTTTGGCTGAGATTTTGCAAAAAGTTAAGAACAAATTACGAACGTACTCAGCCTGAATTCCAACCTTTATATAGATTAAAACAAAATAATGCGAGTCAACTTAAAACATGTGAGGCATGTGCACCGATCTTATAACACGTAATTTTTGAAATAATGATATTATTTCATGCAAATACATTTTGCAATTTATATTTATGAAATATACAAACAATGAGTACCAGTTTCTAAATTTTTTCGGAAGAACACAAATAAAAACATTTGATGCTAAAGAAGCAGAAAACAATTCAGCCTCAGCTAAAATTCAGGCGTTCTTATAAAAAAAAAACGTGTAGATCTATCAGCTATAAAAATGTCCAGAGATGAGAGATCACTCGAAAGAGAGGCTGTTAAAAGAACTAATGCAATACTGGGAGAGGGAGGATCCCCAGTGAGGAGTTATCTTTGTGGAAACTATCTCGGATACAATTATCCACAGAATTTTTGCCCTCACAACACAAATTAAAGCTTACCTCCCACTTCAAAAAAAGTTCATCTTAATCTGTTTATATTATGTTAAGAATTTGTAATTTAACATTTATTAAGTAAAATTTGAAATAATAAAGCTAATATAAAGCCACATTTTCTTGTGTTTACAGCATGCTTCCTTTTCGAAAGCCGCCATTTCTTGATAATTTTTTTTTCGGATTAAACCCAGTTTGACGTCATCTCCCGGATGGCAAAAAGGCCCCCTGAACATGTTGCCGCAAAACAATAACTCAGAGAAAAGGAAGAAGAGTAAATTGTTGCAAATAAGATTAATTTTGTTAATAATTATAAAATGTGTTTTTGTGCTATGGCTTTTTGTAATAAGAATAATAGAAGTAGCGCTGGAAAGCATTCCTTTGCCAGTCTTCCAACAAGCAAGAAAAAACGAGCTACGTGTACTCATTAACAGAGTCGATACCTTTCAGTCGAGTTTTAATCACTAGAATGTTTTGATCCCTGTCTACTTCTCTTTGCATTAGGCCATATGAAAATTCTGGTATAGGTGCTCGCTCTTCTTCTACGTTGCGTCTAAGACTTTTCTATTATATTGTGGTACACTAGGCAGGGGATTTACGAGATTTTATTTTGTTCTGCGCGCGTTGTTTATTCTTTTTTCTTTTTTTTCTTTTTTGCTTTCTATTTTAATTTATTTTTCGTGTCGCGTTTCATTCTCATATCAAAGAACGCTATAGGCCCTGGGATCGAGGTTGCTTGATTTGTTATTATATGAAGCCCAGGGTTGTGTTTTGCACCCGTTCTTTCTATGTTTACTTCTGCATGGTCGTGATTATTAACGCTGCCAATAGTCTAGTCATAAAATGAAGTTTTCTGCAAATCTCCTAAATTAAAAACGCTTTCAGAGTATAACTCTTCTAACCAACACAAACTCTTAGGGATCACAGCGCGGCATTTTTCGAAAGAGTAAAATAAAATGTCGCCCGCCATGGTTTGCTCTGATAGCCCTAAATAGCTTTTTTTACTTCAAAATATACATTCCGGCGCCGCGACCCGTCTCCTGTGGGCATTGAAATCTCTACACAAGTCAGAAAGAGCCAATCTCGTTCTGAGAGCATCGGAATAGCTAAAAAGGCCACGGTTCACTACTAAGCTATTGCTTCAACTTCCATTCTCATCCTCATACAGCTTTCCCAGCTAGAGTCTGATTCACTGTCAGGTTTTGTAGACTTTTTACTGGCCGAAACTTCAAAACTAAGAAAGCCCACAACTTTTTCACGGGAACTCAGTTTTAAAAAGGAAAGTAAAAAACAAGTGTTTTCTTATCTTCAGTATATACCTGTTACAAACTCATCCTCAGTACCCGTTACAAATGTTGAAAAAATAACAACCGCTTTGTCATATTTAAAACCACTTTGTATATAAAAACATGGGCCAACGGCAGAGTCAGCGAAATTATCATCCAGGAGTTGACGTCACAAGCCCTCCCGCGAAGGAATTTATTTAAAATCGGGACACAAGATGGCGACTGGCATGAAGCTTCTTCTTCAGCTAATATTTCACAACTTCAACAACGAATATCTTGCGTACAAATCAAAATAAGTACAAAAGAAAATTTTTTTTCGTAATTAGTACAATATTTTGAGTTGGTTTTCGATTACTTTTTTTAAAGTGGGAGGTAAGCTTTAAGCCAGCCAATCACAATATTATAGCCTTTTTTCAAAAAAATTTCCTTTGTGAAAATGGGCCTTTAAATACAAAAAATGAATGAATTTTCTTTTTGAAAATTTTAAGAGATGGTATTGTCTAGACGTATAAAGTCTATAAATAAACTACGGAAAGCATGTTCTATATTTTAAACGAATTTAGTGAAAGATACATACACCCATCTCTCGTACAGGTAGATTTATTTTAACAAAAAAAATTCGTAGTTGTCATTATTGGCTTTTTTTTTTTTTTTTTGCAGCCATGCTTTATTCTTCAACGACTACTCCTTCGATTGTTACTAACTCAACGTTTTCGCAAGAAAACAAAACAACAACCACAGCACTTCGATGTAAACTACAGCCACCTGAATCCTGGAATTCTAAAGGAACGCAAAACAACAAAATTAAACCTCTTCTCCTCAGTAATAACAGGTACATCCAGTTAACCCGACTTCAACCAATCTCAAACCAGTTTCCTACGCATACTGTTGCGACCTATTATCCTCACAAAATATTCGTCGGTTCTCTCTCGAGAATGGTGAGTACATGTACTAACTTTAAAAATATTCTCTGAACTTTTGATATACACCGTTGATACATTTTAGACATCTCCAGCAGAACTTGCCACATTCTTTCGAAGCTTTGGAGTAGTCATCGAAGCAAAAGTTATTCTAGACCATGCTGGAAATTCAAAAGGGTAAAACTTCTTTCCTTTTAGCTTTAGTTAGTTTTTTTTATTTATGTTGTATGGATCATCTTTGCGAAGGAAATTGTTTGATTTTGTCTTCTATCATCAACCACTTTTAGCAAATTTCAATAAAGTAGACATGTAGACATGCATGTTGCATGGTGTTTGCGAACACGTGTCTTGTTTATTAATAGTCACAAGAGAAGTCTTTACTGTTACTATGGTTTTTTGTACTGTCCTGTAGATTATTGGTCCATAAAATGTTTCTTCTTTTTGACTTTGTATTGTATGTATCACCAGAAAATACGCAAAAGAAATAGTAGGTCGTGCAGGCAAATCGAAAACCTAGTTCCCAAGGCCTTTTATATCTTACTAGTGTCGGCGCAGTGCCGGTAAAAAAGTCAAAAGCTCTGGGGCTAGGCTGTCATAACGATTATGCGGAGGAATAATTTTTACTTTTTTTACGAAAATTTAGGGTAAAATGTCCTGTAATCCGAGTTTGTTGCAACAGTTTTCCTTGCATCTACTATTTGCGGAAATCGTTAAAGTCCTGGGCTTCTTGTTTGTTTTCAGATATGGTTTTGTAACTTTTGGTTCGCCTGAGGTGACAGACAGCGTTTTGAAAAGCACACCACATTATTTGAACGGTAAAAGAATCGCAGTCGCATCAGCAATCAGGAAGAAGTATTGCAACGAAGAGTGGTGAAATTCACTTTAATTGAACAATATCGGATTTTTTTTAAAGTTTTTTTTTCCAATTCATGAATATCAAATGTAACACTCGGTGCAAACTCGTCCCAAAGCTTGTTAGGTTTATAAGACGAAACATTTTTCAGGTTTCGTCCAAAGAAACTGCATTAGGTTCAGAGTTAGAACCATATTAAAGGTAGTCTAGTAAACTAAAGTCATCATTCTTCTCTTTTTGACGGTTTTGATGAGAGAAGCGCGCTAAAAATAGCAGCGCTCAATAGCGCGCTAAAAAAGTAGGGTTACAAAAGCAGGACAGACGTCGAAGCGCGAAGACAGAAAAGAGAAACAGGTATCCTGTCTATATTAAAGAGGGAGGGCCAAATATTAAAAAGGTAAAAAAGCCCTGGGGACAAAGTTGCACTCGATGTTCCCAGTTGTAGCTTTTTATTCCAAATTATTGCTCATTATGTATGATAATCGAGGTAATGGAAGCTATCGGTGCGCATAATTCATTTATGCCAAAAAAACCCGGAAAAGGAAACAATTAGGGTGAAAGTCTGCCGCGAATTGTGTCTGAAAAATTGTCTGGCCGTAAAAAATGTCTAAAATTTTGTACAGAATTCTTTGTTTTTTCGTCTGTTTTGGGGTAAAACATAAACTAATATTTTACTGTCTATAGTATGGAAGCCGAGAAGGGCCAACCGAGAAATCTTTTTTAGCTGCCGAGAAATCTTATTTTAGCTGCCGACATATATTTTTTAGCTGCCGAGAAATCTTTTTTACGTACCGAGAAATATTTCTTAGCTGCCGAGAAATCTTTTTTTAGCTGCTGAGATATATTTTTTTGGAGGTTCAATATCAATACTATCTGCCTTTTTATAAGCCAACTCTAGAAATATTGGTGAAGGTGAAGAGGAATTACTGATTTTTATTGGCAAATTTTCATCAATTTCCTTTTTAATTTCATCATCTAAGTCATCGTCTATTTCAGGTTTTATCATTCTGAATACTGTCATGCCGAAGCATTGTTGTAGTAAGACATAAATTAAAGTCTATTTTCCTATAAGGTTTCAGGAACTTTATAACTTTTCATAACCACTTAATCTCACTTTACGGCAGACGACCTATCAACTTAAAAATATATCTCGGCAGCTATAAAAATATATTTCGGCAGCTATAAAAAGATTTCTCGGCAGCTAAAAAAGATTTTTTGGCAGCTAAAAAATATTTCTCGGTTGGACCCTTCTCGGCTTCCATACTATATATATTTTATCACGATTTTTCTTGTAATAAATTGGACGAATTTGTTCCTTTCGTCAGGTTGTGTTTTAAAAATGTTTTGTAGTCTTTATATCCACCTAAACATGCTTAGAGAAGCAGGATATTTTGGGAGTAACTTTTTCTCAGAATATTCCGAGGGCCTGCTTTCTTTTGGTTGATATCAAGCAGTTAAATGTCTTGCCATTTCCGCATGAAACAGGACATGAAAACGGTATTGCGTGCTGCGTTTTTCGCGTAATTTACGTTCCATTTAATTCCGATCAAATAGCACATCCACGACGGCAACTTTTTGCCGATCTTAAAAAGTTTGAACTGGACTGGAAAAGCGGACATGGTGAAAATAAATTTTCGCGAAATATAAAAAAATCCAATTTTTTTTTTGCAAAATATTGCATTAATTTAAAAATAAATATAAAATGGACAAATTTCTAAACGCCTAATCATCACATTCCTAGAATTTTTCCGTTGGGAACGATCCTATCACAATTTTTCCTATGATATCATGGAGGTTATTTGATTTGATTGTATATTATATTACTGCTATCACCTTTGTTTTAGCTGTATAAAGTTATGAGTATTCCCAAGATTGTTATTTTAACGAAAGTCGAAAGCAAATGGAGAAAACCACGCGGGGTTTTCACAAAATCAAGATGGCGTCGGTATCAGTATTTGAATTTTCGGAAAGGAAGACTTACATCAACTTACATATTTACTCGAAAATCGTTAAACACGACTTATTTGTTAATGGCCAAAACTTTCCCTTAGCAATTCAGCTAAAAATAATGCACTTAAATATTTCAAAATAAGTTAATCACGCGGGAAAATTCCCAAATTACGTAAGGGCGCGAAGCGCCCGCAATGTAATTCCGATTTTATAAATAAAATCGAAGTAGGATCTGTCTGTCGTATATTGATCCTACGGAGGCTGTTGGGCAATTACATGCTTATCGCGAAACTAAGGGATATTGAAAATATCTCGTCCTGTCGAGTCTATTAAGTTTGTTTTTGTCCCTATCAATCAAAGTGAAATGCATTGGAAGCTTATTGTCATTGATGTTGCTGAGAAGCATGTCATTGTCCTGATCCTATGACCAATAACACGGACACGACGGCTTGCAAAGACCTTATTGAATTATAACCCTAACCGTTATGCATAACACCCGACGCAATATGCACAATTTCCAATTGAGCATATTATCCATTATACACTGCAATAATTCGATCATTTTAAATTACAGGTCTTTTCCGGTTGTTTTTAGCTCCATGCCGTTCTTATCCCACAATCTACTCTGTAATTATGGGCACAGTATTTATATGCTACCATACGTGTATTATACCCATTTATGTTTTAGCTTGTAGTGGTAAACAATAATAATAGAATACATATCTTTTTGGTATGATACACACTGAGTATTTATATATTTATTTATATATTATATATTTATTCGTCTTCCTGTCAAATTCCAAGGTTCCATGCCTACCAGATTCTTAACATATAGATAAAAGGAACTGTTTGACACAAATTTCTTTGTGTCAACATTAATTGATATTTGGTGTACATGCAACAACATAAATCAGTGTTGCATATTTGTTTATTTATTGAAAGCTACATGGTGACATGATATCAGCTAATTAAACGAAAAAATTATATATTTGTAGCATAGAAATATAGGTCTACATATCTCAAAGGCAGTGGATTTTAGTGGATTTGAAACTTAATCACATAAAATTGCTCTTTTATATTGCGCAAGGGAAGTGAGTGAGGTAATTTTAAACACGTGTGATAAAAAGGATCAAGAAACCTCACACACCGTTGTAATTAATTTAATGTCATAATAAAGTTAAAAATTGTTTTCTACGATGGACCCGAGGGGTCACGATTTTCACCAATCTTTTTTTTTTTTTTTTATGATTTTTTGTACTTTTGCTTTTTTTTTTCAACTTTTCTGGATTTTTTTAAAAACTGGTGGATTTTTTTATTACTCTTCCATTTTTATTTTTTGCAACTCTTCTGAATTTTTTGAAATGTTTTTTTTTTTGAAGTTTTTTTAATATACTAGTCATGGAAAATCCACGGGTTCGGCCGTCCTTTTTATACCGCATTGCGTGCTTCTTGCTATTGCGCAGCTAAGCTACCATTTTGCGTGACAGACAGACAGACGTATACGGGCATTATAATCTAGACTAGCCGTTAACCCGTGGAAAAATCCACGGGGTCGCCTGTCCTTTATATATCGCATTTCGTGTTTCCGTAACAGGGCGCGGCTTTCGCGGACAGACAGACAAAATACGGCTATTATTAAAGAGACTAGTCGTTACCCGTGAAAAAATCCACGGGGTCGTTCGTCTTTATATTACACGCTGTTTTTGTGTGCCTGTTACACTACACTTTTCTTGCGGACAGACAGACAAAATACGGCTATTATTAAAGAGATAGCCGTTAACCCGTGGAAAAATCCACGGGGTCGCCCGTCCCTTATATATCGCATTTCGTGTTTCTGTAACGGGACGCGGTTTTCGCGGACAGACAGACAAAATACGGCTATTATTAAAGAGACTAGCCGTTAACCCGTGGAAAAATCCACGGGGTCGCCTGTCCTTTATATATCGCATTTCGTGATTCCGTTACGGGACGCGGCTCTCGCGGACAGACAGACAAAATACGGCTATTATTAATTAAAGAGAAAAGAGATAGCCGTTAACCCGTGGAAAAATCCACGGGGTCGCCCGTCCCTTATATATCGCATTTCGTGTTTCTGTAACGGGACGCGGTTTTCGCGGACAGACAGACAAAATACGGCTATTAATAAAGAGATTTTTTTTTAACTCGGCTATTTTATTTTCTCTTGACAATATAGCGAGAGGACATTAGAAATCAAGCAACATGGAGGAGCATATATTTAAGTATTTTAACTATGGATTCACTTATTTGGAGATCTTAGAGTTGCTAAAGCATCGCCATGGCTATCAATTAAGTTTGTCAACAATAAAAAGAAGGTTACGTCAAAAAGGCTGTAAAAGACGAGCTGATCACCAAGAAACGAAGTATTCAAAGCTATCCGAAAAGAACTTTAAGGCAGCGGTTCCTTAATGAGTTATCGTCGTGTACATCACGCTTTATTATCTAAAGGGATTCGACGTGACAGACGTGAAGATGTCAGAAATATGATGAAAGAAATTGACCCGGAAGGAGTTGATCTAAGAAGACGCCGTAGATTATGGAGATGCAAATATGTTACAACGGGGCCAAACTTTGTTTGGCACATTGACGGCAATGACAAACTTAAACCGTATGGTTTTTGTATTCATGGTTGTATCAATGGGTTTTCAAGAAAGCTTCTTTGGTTGGAAGTAGGACCTTCAAACAAAATGCCGGAGATTATTGCGAAGTATTATTTACAAACGGTACATAAAAAAGGAGGCGTCCCTTCTCATATCAAAGCCGATGATGGAACTGAGCACTCGCTTATAGAGCCAATACACATTTATCTAACAAGTTTTGACGGAAATCGGTCATTACTGATTCATTCCGTATTGTAACGTCCAAAGAATCGAAGCCTTTTGGTCAATCCTACAACGAGATAGAATTGGATGGTGGCGACGATTTTTTATGGAATTAACTGATTTGGATTTATTTGCGAATGACCCAATTATACTGGATTGTTTCAGGTTTTGCTTTTAGGAAATAATAAAGAAAGATCTCACTTCCATTCTCAACGACTGGAACAGTCATATAATCTCAAGCAGTCGTTACGGTGGCCCTAGAGGAAGACCTGGCATGTATTATTTGCCACATTTGTTTGATGCAGAAAACTATCTGATTTAAAGTAGAAGATGATGAAATAGAGGAATTTCTTCCGTGCGTGAGAAACGAAAATGTAGACTGTTCTGCAGAATTTAGGGAGTTTGCCGAGACAATTTTGCGAAACGATAATATTGAAATGCCTGTTGATCCTATGGCTGCTCTAAATTTGTATATACATTTGCTGTAAAAAATATCCATTTATACCTGAAATTTAATACTTATTATTATGCACACATATAAGAATTTTACGCACACAAACACTGTTATAACATTGTTCTTGCTTAATAGCATCTTTTATTTGAAAATAGTATATATATATACAAAAGATATAAAGTAGAGTATAGTACAACAAATAAAAAAATGCATAAATAAAATAGTCTTCAAAACCTTGCTTGTTGATAATAATGTAGAAGACTTATATTACTTGGTCATAGAACACAGTAAAAACAGAACTAATACTTTTGGCCGTTTAGGAAGCAAATGTAAATTGCAGTGATTTAGTAAGCTGCAGTATAATAAACATGTAGGCTCCAAAATTTTGCTAAATATTAGTCAATCTTTTAAAACAAAAATAACACAACAAAAAATGAAGTTCCAGCCTCCAACAAAACAATAAACATGTGTTAGGGAAAAATATATAAATATATATCAAGTTACTTGTTCTAAGCAATGTCCATTTGCCAGTTATTTTGTGTCAAGACGGAAACGAATTCCTCTCGCAGCTCACAAAAGTTTGCATAACAAGAAGGTACCTGTAGTATTGGTACGCAAGTATGGGCGATAGGCCGTCGTGCATAACTGCTATCAAATTTTTTAAATTTAACTTGAATCGAACTCACCAGAATTATATCAGAACCTGTAACAAATTTTAGGATTTTTTTTGAAATTTTGCTATTGAGCACTCTGACATATCGTTTTAGACATCCAAAACATTCTCTCTCAGGATCATCCTTTGGCTCAGCATTAAAAAGCTCAATAATATTTTTGGCTGTTGGTCTGGATGCCTCATATAAGTCATGAACGGTTGAAGCAGTAGAAAATGCTAACTTCTTTTTAAGGAAAAGGAAGTGCCCCTTCCAATAAATTGCCATTATATGGGGCTTCTGTAAAAGTTCCTGCCTGGCCAATCTCATAAATGACCTCTTCTGCATTTTCCTTTGTAACTTTCGATCGACATTTAAATCGATCAAGGAAATCAAGAAAATCGTCACTTGAAAAAAATTCTTCTTTAACACTTGGCTGTAACACTTTTTTTACTAACTCTCTTTCATTAAACGATAGATACAATAAAAAACAGGATACCATTGCAGGTTTTTCTACTGATCCAAATAAACAGTAAAGTAGAAATGCTTGAGATATTATGATAGGGAAAAATCCTGTTTCACTATAACCTTTTACAATGATTTTCCCAATGTTTTTCCATTCTTTTTCAAACATGTCATGTCGTACAAATGGGACACGTTGATCTTTACTGATGAAATAGGAGTCTGCCAGCTCTTGCCAAAACGTTGTATAAATGTCCTGGTCCACACCAGAACCTTGTCCAATTTCTTCTTCTCCTCTTGAATCAACATACACAAAGCGTATTTCTTGATTCAATGCCACCTATAAAAAATATTCAACAATCATCACACTGAAGGAAAAGTTTTCTTGATGCATATAAACAGGTTCATTGAGCTCAGCTACAGTAACACTATAGTGTACAATAATCATAGTTTCCATAATTTCCATAACTTATAATTTTATATAATTTGTTTCACATCTGATGCGTTGAAGAACTATTCATTATACATTGTACAAGTGTTGGCATGTCGTAAAAACAACCTGAAAAAGTCTCACCTTTTTCATTTCTTTGAGCAAATCTTCCTTCACTTTTGTTCGGTGAATTTTAATGACCTTTGGATCAGGTATAACATCCTGACTTATATAATTGTTTGGAACCTCCTCTCCATCTGTTGTTTCTACAGTACCTATATATATTCTCAAACTCGGCAAATGAGGATATAAATTCATCATCATTGAATCCTGTATAATTATTATTGTTGTGCAATACACTTTCTTTCTGATCAGGCTCCCGAATACAGATAATGCAATGTTCACCAATGAATGTAGAATTACACATCTGGCATAATCTACGTTTTATGCTTGCAAAAGCTGGTGGTAACTCTTCTTCCTCACTGACATTGTTGTCGTCTTCAAAATCACAGGATTGGGATTGAAGGATGGCAGTTGTTTTTGAAATCAATTCTCCTTTTCTTTTCAAATAGTCCCAAATATTTTTCATTTCATCAAGCTCAAGACCAGAAAAATCACATAATTTTGTAACACATTCTGTACGATCTTCCAAAAAATGATTACAACCATTCAAATCAAAATAAATAGTTTCAGCCTTTTCTTTAAGAATACCAAATTCAGTCACCAAATCACATTCAACATCAATATAACGAACACCTCCTCTTTCTTTTGGTTTTACAAGTTTAAACTCTTTGGCTAGTGGATCGTATCTTTGATATTTAACTTGTAACTTTTTAACTTTCTTCTTCGCTCCATGTTTCTGACTGTTTTCACTCCTTGATCTGATACGTTACAACAGATTACTTAAGCGCCCCTCAGTTTTCTTGTTTTTTCTAGTAGTTGAAGACGATGTTGTTGTTGATAAGCTAGCTAGCTACAAATGCATTTCTAAATTTGTCCCATTCTCATCCCTAAATAATGAAAAACTCAAACTTGTTTTTCAAGGTAAAAATAATGAGGTTGATGCTATTCTTGACAACTCTGACAATAATCTTCATCAGGACTTTCTTAAAGCAATGAATAGTTTAACAGCGGAGGGAGATGTTAGTGCATTATCTTCCTGTGACTATGTTACTCCCAGCGACCTTAACAATCTTAACCTGAGCAAATCCAACTTATCTGTTGCCCATCTCAATATTTCTTCACTTGGCTATCATTTTGATGAACTTCGTACACTTTTGGACACTTTTACTTTTGAACTGGATGTTATGAGAATATCGAAAAGTCGGCTGAGATCCAATGATAAACCACTTAATAATATTTCCCTGGAAGGATACAATATTCTTGAATGCTCCTCTGATTCTAATAAAGGAAGCACTCTTTTATATATATATCTAATAAACTAAATATGCAAGAACGTAGTGATCTAAAAATGTTCAAGTCTAAATAACTTGAGTCAGTTTTTGTCCAGCTTGAAAACCCCTCTGGTAAAAATTTCATCATTGGTTGCATTTACAAACACCCAAAAATGTACATAAACGAATTCACTGAAAACTTCCTAAGCCTTTTTCTAGAAAAACTTGAAAAAGAAAGGAAAAACATTATTCTTCTGGGTGATTTTAACATTAATCTACTGAATTATGAGTCATGCCAGGACACTAACACATTTTTGAACACAATGTGTGAAAACACTATTTCACCAGTTATCACTAAGCCAACCAGAATAACAACACATTCTAAAACACTAATTGACAACATTCTCACAAACGTGCTTGAACATTTATCTTTCTCTGGAAACCTAGCTTATTTTATCTCTGATCACCTCATGCAAATATCTTCTTTTCAAACTAATCAGCCATCAAATTCAAAAAAGTCTACTCCAAAATTCAACATCAATAAACTAAACAAGGAAGCTATTGTCAGTGAAGCAATAAGCATTGACTGGAAGGTTACACTTGAACTAGACAATCAGAATGTTAATAAATCCATGCATCTGTTAATCCACCAACTGCAAGATCTCACATATAAACATGTCCCTGTAAACAAAAATTCTAAACCCCATTCCAAGAGCTTTAGTAGTAAAAATTGGATGACTAATGAGATATTAACGTCTATCAGAAATCGAGATAATCTGCACAAAAATATCTTAAGTGCAAAAATCTCATGGAAAAAGTAAATCTATATCAGCAAATCTATATCGACTTATATATATAATTCCTATAGGAATTTAATTGTAACACTTTGCAAAAGAAGGAAGTCTTCATTTTATAAAGAACTTTCAAGAAAACAAAGCAAACTTTAAAAAGGTATGGATGGGCATTAAATTTATCATCAATTGCAAAAGTAGCAAACCGGAATCCCTAGTACTATGCACATCAACAATAAAGACACCAAAGACAGTACTGTTATCTCCAATGCCTTCAATACCTATTTTGGAAATATTGCTGAAAAAACAAAAGCCAAAATAGCAAACACAAGGAATCATTTTCGTGATTATCTTACCAATCCTTCTGAAAATTCTATCTTTCTTTCTCCCACTAACTCTGAAGAAGTTCTTCTACAAATTATAAGCTTGAAAACAAATAAGGCATACGGACCTGGTAGTGTGAATTCAACTGTTTTAAAACTATTGCACCAGTAGTCAGTGGTTATTTAGGCAGTCTCTTTAACATTTCATTAGCTACTAGTATCTTCCCGAATTGTCTGAAAGAAGCAAGAACTATCCCAGTTTATAAAAAAGGAGCATTACACTGTATTAAAAATTATCACCCTATATCATTATTGTCCAACTAGTCGATAAGGCCCGTGGAAAAATCCACTTAGGCAGGATAACAAAGAAAAACAACCGTCATTTAAGTTTTGATGACGTCAGCAGAGACTTGTCAGAACTCAAATTTTTTTTTCAGAAATGTGTATGCCTGTTGCCTTCATCGTATAGATCTTGAAACGCTGGTCAAGAAAATGTATAGGATCGTGTACTTATGACAAACGGATGCAGACATATTAGGGTTTAAAGGTTTCTTATGACGTCATTAACCTGTCCATTCCAAAACGGATTCGGTGACACAGGTTTGGAAAACTTACCCAAATTGGTCCCAGGTAGTCCCTAGTTACCCACGCACGAGATGACGTCAGTTATTTCCAACCGTTTCCAAGTTATTTAGCCTTAAATTTAAAAGTGCAATGCAATGGCTTCACTAATCAACCTCGTGCCCAGGGTAATTTTTCGCTTTTTTGATATCCGAGACGGCGCGAAGAAATGACCCTGGGCCAGGCTAGTTAAAATCAGCACGATTCATGCTGATTTTTCATTTATGCAAGATTTGGTCATTTTGTTAAGAATTGCATGTGGACCGCCGAGAACACCGTATTGCTATAAAACAATCTTGGATCGAAATCAAGGATAGAATTTTATTTTTAATCAGAAACAAGTTAGCTAAACTGTTTTGAGTTTTTGCTTCAAGAAAACATGATTGCAGTGTTGCCTTCGCTTTTTTTGGCTACAAACAAATTTTAAATATATATTTATTTTAAAGTTTTCAGCCATCTATGCTAGCTAGCTAGCAAAGGTCCAAGACGTACTTTTGTAGCTACAAAGGTTGTGCAAACCACAGTAGCTAGCTATACACTTTTTTAATTATGATTTTTAGCTATCTTTATTTCATATTATTGTTAAAAGTGAAAGTACTTTTAGCTAGCTACCAAGCCACAGAATTCTCAGAGGGTTTTGTGATTAGAATTACTGAAATTATTGAAATTATTAACCCAGGATAGCCTCTTTAGTTCCTGTTGGTATTGCTATCAACTAGGGTACTGCGAAGGAAATCCTAGCAAATTTAAAGCCATTTAAGATACGAAAGTTGTGATAGCACAGCAATCACTTAACTAGACAACTGCGTAAGATATCAATCCTATTCTCATGCTGAACGCTAAGAAGAAAGGATAGATTCACACTATTATAGTCTCTGACATGACTCGGTGGGGTTTAAAACCAAGACCTTCCGCACTGAAAGCGCACGCTCAACCACAAGGCTAGCTAGTTAAGCTTTTAGTATTTTTTTAGACACATGCAGTGTTTCTAATTCCATTTTTGTCTTGCGGGCGACTTATTGCTGACGTGAACCTCTATAAACATAAGTTGATGCTTTATCACGTCAGCATTATAGTGGCATGGTGTAGCTATATATTATACTAGTATTGAGTCATCAACGCAACCATGTGTCAGTCAGATACAGGTCAGATATATACGTTTTGACCTATATAATAACTGGCTCCTTTTGTCTGTTATTGTCGTAACGTGCATATACACCTAATAAACTCGTATTGTCTAAAAATTTTTACAATTGTTAGGTCAAAATTTATAATTGTCTTTAAAAAAAATCTTATCGCTCTGCTTTAAATGCCTAAATTCGAAAAGTATAGCTATTACAGAATCATTTTTTATGCTAATCCCATCAGACCAGCCTAAAAGCATCTCCAAACAAGTTTTAACTCAATATCTTTCTTTTTCATCCTTCTTTTTTATCATATTGCAGTTTCGGTTTTCACAAAACGGTTCCCTGGAAACTCATTTACAACTAAATGGCCACTATGGTCAAACCAATTGACTTTTTTCAATAAATTTATGTTTGTTGCTTTACTAAGAGATAAAAGTCATAAAACATAGGATGTGTCATTTCATGCAGTCAGAGAAAATTGTTATTTAATCTGTAAAATCGATTGTTATTTAATCCGTAACCGATTTAATTAAGCGTATAACTATTTAGTTAATTAAATGGTATGAACTTCTTAATCTAGTTTTTTAATCTTTTTCAACTAAATCAACAGCATATGATTTTATTTTTTTGTTTATGTGTTCTGCACCGAAAGAATATTAGCTAGAGTGTAAAAGAAGGTCTGTTCGGGAGAAATAGGATTAGTTATGTATAGCTGCATATACCTTGTGTTGTATTTAAGCTAGCTAGATAGCTGCTAAACATGTCTTCAAGAAAACCTTCATTGTGTTTTTTACTACACCCTGTGCACAAAAGCGAGCATAGCTAGCTTTAGAGTCTAGTAGCTACCTCCTCAACTGCACTGCAAAAAAAACACAAGCTTACGTTAACAGCCTCTGGGTACAACTAAATGGTATTTATTTTTAATTGCACGTTAAGCTATACTAACAATGCCAAGTATTTTATTTTTCACAAAAATAAATTCAGTTCAGCAGAACATTAACATTCCACCGTCCCGTTCGCATATAAACTTAGCCGCCATTATTGTTTTTCTGTTACTATTCAATTTTTTGCGCATAAATTAATTTATCTTCATAATTAACGGAAACTTGAGAACCCAATCAGATAGCAGAACTGACCAGTGTGACCCAGGGTAAATTCTTCCCGCCGTCCGAGATTGTCAGAAAGATAAAAATGTGCCTGGGGACAAGGTTGCTTCACTAATCCTAATATACTTTCCTTTGACGTCAATATTGCTAATTTACAGAAGAAATTTATAGACGATGAGTCACAGACAGAACTGGCGCATTATTATATAGACTAGTCAATAAAGCCCGTGGAAAAATCCATTTAGGCAGAAGAATAATATAAAAATAGGTTGTTCAAGATTTTTTGCTGACGTCAGCAGTGCAATTAAAAAAAAAGTTCGCGAAATTTGTTTATCCGTTTCCTGTACTGTGCTGAGCTTGAAACGCTGATTAGAATAATGTATAGTATCATGTGCTATTGACCAACGGTTAAGAAGATATAAAAGTTTAAAAGTTATGCTGACGTCAGCAATGGTCCGTAAAAACCTAAAAACTCTTTTTTAGAAATTTGTATACCTGTTGCCTTCATCGTATAGATCTTGAAACGCTGATCAAGAAAATGTATAGGATCATGTAATTTTAATAAACGGTTGCATTGCAGAGATATTAGGATTTGAAGGTTTTTGATGACGTCATTAACCCGTCCATTCCGAGACGCATTCGGGGACCCAGTTTTGGAAAAATTACCCAAATTGGTCCTAGGTGGTCCCTAGTTACCCACGCGGTGAAAAGTCATTGACGTCACCACCTCGTTTCCAAGTAATTTGCCCTCAAAGTTTTAGGTGCACTGTAATGGCTTCATTAATTTAAAATAGGATATTGACGTTAAAGTAGTGTTATTGACTTGGCGCCATAACGTCAGAAAATTTAACGTACGTATTAACGGCGTATTATTATATAGACTAGTCGTTGCGTACGTATTAACGGCGTATTATTATATAGACTAGTCGTTGCCCGTGGAAAAATCCACGGGTTCGCCCGTCCTTTGAATTTACCCGTGGCAACAAAGTGGATAAGAATATATCGCATTTGATATTCGTGTTTCCGTAACATAATTTTCTAACTTAGCGGGGGTCCGCGCAGAGACAAACAGACGACGGCTATTATTATAGAGACTAGTCGAAAAAGCCCTTTAATTACCTTGAAATGGAGCAAACCAACTAGTCTTTCCACTATCAAGAGGACCTACCAGCAACAATTTCTTTTCCTTGATGGAATACTGACCGGCGAGCAAAATTTGGTACCATTTTTGATAAAAACGCAACCGCACATTTCTATCTGGGAAGCTATTTTCGACACCTACAAATGTAGTTCAGTGCACCTTTTTTAGAACTACGTTACAACAAGTTACAATACGTTACAACACGTTACAACTACCACCTTGATATGTTACAACGCGTTGAAAGAAAAAGAGCCAACATTTTTTTTCACTGACAATGCGTTACAACAAGTTACAATACGTTACAACACGTTACAACTACCACCTTGATATGTTACAACGCGTTAAAAGAAACAAAAACACATTTTCTTCACTGACAATTCGTTACAACAAGTTACAATACGTTACAACACGTTACAACTACCACCTCCATATGTTACAACTCGTTAAATGATAAAAAAACACACATTTTCTTCACTGACAATGCGTTACAACAAGTTACAATACGTTACATCACGTTACAACTACCACCTTGATATGTTACAACGCGTTGAAAGAAAAAGAGCCAACATTTTTTTTCACTGACAATGCGTTACAACAAGTTACAATACGTTACAACACGTTACAACTACCACCTCGATATGTTACAACGCGTTAAAAGAAAAGTAAAAACAATTACCTTCTATAAATGGCTTTGGTTCAGGATTTTTTCCCGCACAATGAACGTACGGTACGAATGCTCGGGGAGATCCCTTAAAATTTGGCTTGACATCGAAACATTTTTTGGTGATGTTATAACAAACTCCATTTGGCAAGCATTCAATGTAATTGTAATCCAGAGTTATTTGATCAATTATTTGACACTCGCCGTCCGACAGCAAAAATACCAATTCTCGTAAATTTGGCGTAATTTCGTTGGCGATTGCTTTGTTTTTCAACGAGCGATAGAGATAGCTTTTCACCGAACAACAGTAAACGTATGTGTATCTGCTTTCTCCTATTTTTTTATATACACCTCCATTTCACAGTCCAAAGCTATTCCTCTCCATCATCCTTCGAACTATATCCACGAATTGACAAAGTTTGTTAGTTGACTTAACGGGAATAGTAACTTCTGTGCCTATGCGTGTAACAATGTAAAAACATGTTTTAACTTCTACAAAAAACTTAGTCTTATTATTGGAGAAAGTAAGTAAATTTGTTCGTGGCAACTTGCCTTCCGATTTATCAATTACTTTTAAATCAAGCGATGTAAATCTGATTTCGGATAAACCACGAATTACATCTTGATATACCTCTTTATCAATATTTTTTTTTAGAATTAGCTGACAGGGTTTCATCGAGTACTGTTCACTTTCCATAACAGCAACGTGGTCAAATTGAACACCTTCATCTCTAGCTGCACTCATAATCATTGTGCGATGGGATATCTCAACTATCCGTTTTGCTTCTTCCCTATTGTGGTCTTTCAAGAATTGGTATAACGATCCTGAGAATGCTTGCAATGCACTGGTTTTGCCTACAAATATCAAATGTGGCGTAAAATATTCGAAGAACATTGACAGTATTTCAAGTACTAAAAGGTTCAAGTATTTACCTCTTGTCTGTATAGCATTGCACGTTGTTAAATTCAATCCGGCTTGCATAAAAGACTTCGACAAATTTGTTTCAAATTGACTTAAGGTACAGTTTGGCAAGTCGCACGCGATCCAGAAAGAAATGCCAGGAAATGTTTCAGGCGCATTTGCGCCGTTTCTGTTATCACCTTCACTGCTAGAGTCGGCTCCTAGTTCTTCCTCCCCTTCATTCCTCATCGACTTTCTCTTACGAGGTCTGGCCATATAGGTAATACAAGAAAAAAAACAGGATACTTGTTCGTTGCTAAGCAATATGTTCTCCATCTGCATTCTCTTGCCCCAAATGACCTCGCGGGCATCAACATCACTTCCCCACATCGCACGGACGGCTACTACCTGATATTTTCTTATTACCGGTTGGACGATGCATGCCTTCAGGGCGCGTTTCAAAACTTCACTTCGCAGTTGCCTGTTAGCCATGTTCTGCTAAGTAATACAAACGAATGCTGCAGCGGAACAAAAATAATCTCCTATGGTTATTATTATTATTATTATTATTATTATTATTATTATTATTATTATTATTATTATTATTATTATTATTATTATTATTATTATTATTATTATTATTATTATTATTATTATTATTATTATTATTATTATTATTATTATTATTATTATTATTATTATTATTATTATTATTATTACTATTATTATTATTATTATTATTATTATTATTATTATTATTTTATTATTATTATTATTACTTTATTATTATTATTATTATTATTATTATTATTATTATTATTATTATTATTATTATTATTATTATTATTATTATTATTATTATTATTATTATTATTATTATTATTATTATTATTATTATTTGGCTAGGCTGGTATCATATTGAACCTAAACAAGTTTCATAGGCTGTTCAGGTCAAATTTTTCTATGCGCCGCTCGACCTTCTAGCCGTATGCAACGTTTTCTACATTTCTATACGGTTTCAACGAGGGGTCGCGCAACTCCTAACTCCAAGCCATTCTCTAGTTATTGTTATTTTTATGATAGATAGTATAGCCCTTTTTTGTTGCGTTTTTCGGCCAATTTCGCAACAAAACACGGCACAAAGACGGGGGTCATGTATAGGTTTTTTTTCACAATTTCTATCTTTAAAAATCAATAACTCCAGATTGAGACATGGTAAGAACTTAAAATTTTTACAGTAGATAGTATATTTGTAAAAGAAAAAATATATTAATTTTTGATGGTTTATTTTTAGAAATGACGTAATGATGACGTCATAGCTCAAATATTACTACAAATTGCTCTAAAAGCGCAAGAAAGTATACAACAACCAGTAAACAATTTTATAAACTGTAATCTTAACGTTAAACAAAGTTCATTAGAGTGTACGAAATTTCGGACAAGGGTGTAAATTTGCAGACCAGATAGAAAAAATGACGTCATAGTTGAAAAAATCTTTCCAAATTGATGAAAATGCAAAAAAGTTCACAGGAACATAATAAAACACCACAAATTAGTAACTATTCAAAAATTATACAAACACTCTTAAGGAGTACAAATATCTGACAAGAGTGTAATTTGCAGACCAGATAGAAAAAATGACGTCATAGTTGAAAAAATCTTTCCAAATTGATGAAAATGCGAAAAAAATTCACAGGAACATAATAAAACACCACAAATTAGTAACTATTCAAAAATTTTACAAACACTCTTGAAGAGTACAAAATATTTGACAAGAGTGTAATTTGCAGACCAGATAGTAAAAATGATGCTGTAGCTCAAAAATAACATAAAATCAATGTATAAAAGCAAAACAATTATACAATAACCGGCAAAAATGTTTATAAACTGTAATCTTAACATTGAGAGACTTCATAGAAATGTACGAAATTTATATTTTTGCAGACCAGCCAGAGAAAATAACGTAATAGCTGAAAAGATATTTCAAATTTAAGGAAATGTAAAAAGAAAGTCCACAGGAACCACTGTAAAACACTAAGTTGGTAACTATAAAACTTTGACAAACACTCTTAAAGCTTGCAAAATATTTGACAGAGTATAAATATGCAGACCAGATGAAAATGGAACAACTGCACCTTTTAGCACCTAAATAAAAAAAAGAACGCAAAATATTAAGCTACCATAAGTGCTAAATGTTTTAATAGAACAATATATACCACATGTCACAAGTTGACAAAACAATGATCCTCAAAGGAAGAAGTTTTTGCCATAAAAAAGTTCCACGGTTTGAACGAAATACATTACCACAAAAATTTCTTCCCTCAAATATATAACTATACTATAACTAACTATATTCTAAGATAACATAATAACGTCTCCCTTCTCAAAATCTAAAATTATTGGAAAACTCCAAACTGTCTCAGGTTCTGACTCATATACTACATTAAACAACGTGCGTTTAGGATTGGAATGTCGTTTTGCTACACTTAGAATTTCCCCTTTACACCAATATGCATCCTCTTCATCTTCTTCCTTTAAATGATGCCGTATGTGTAAACCAACTAAACAATCAGGGTCTTTGATGAAGGAAGGGAGTTTGTTGCTTTTTTGTTGTTCAGACAGTTTTTTCATCCTTTCTTTCTTGATCTTTTCCATCAGTTCCTTTTTTTGGGTTGCAACTACTTCATCTCTATCTTCCTTCGACTTCAGGTTATCCTTTGTTACCTTTTCTGCAGATGATGAAAATGTTACATGCATGATTTTAACAAAGTTTTCAAGAAGCTCTTCCCAAGACAAATCAACTCTTTTGTTTCCACTCTGTTTTGTTTTGTTAAACAATTTGGAATTGCATTTGAAAGGCATAACATGCCTGTAAAAATTCATTTGCGCTAGCAAAACTTCTGCACGTTTTTGTGATGATATATCCATGATGTTTTTTTTCAGTTCATCAACAGATATCCAAGCCTGGACATTTAGCTCAAGCAATTTGTTAAAAGCTTCCACTTTCTTCAATGCTATTTTCTCTTCAGCTTTCTTTTTCATATCTTGTTTAGCAAGCAATTTCCTTTTCCTCTCCTCCAACAGTTCTTTTCTCCTTGATTTATACTTCGCCTTCATTTTTTCCACATTATGTCTGGCTGATTCCATCATACTTTTTTTCTCATCATAAGACTTCTGTTCAAACCAATCAAGTGTTTTGTTACGCGACCACATGGTTAAAGCCTGCAATGTTTCAACATTGGCACTTGGCTTCGTTTTCACTAACAAATCCAAAATTGCAAAGTCACTTTCAGAAGCCTTATTGGTTACTGGTACAATTGATGACGTCTCCTTTATTATCTGACTGGGGCTCCAGTACTTTCCTCCAGGCAGTTGATCCTTACATTGACGCTCTAAGATGATGAGAATTGCATGGCAAATAATTTCAAGGGCTTGCTGTGTTAGAATATCCAATTCATCATCACCTGTATCCTCAAATAGCTTGATAAATAATTCATCTTTGTTGTGTACAATAATACCATCCTCTTGGAAAATATGACTGCCAGATAGAAGTGATGAACAATTGTTGCAGAGTGCAGATAGTTTGACTTTAAGTTGTAACAGGTATGGATTTATTTCGAGGATACTTTCACAAGACTCTATTAATCGCCACAATGGACCAGTCAATAATTTATCAATAATGCCAAGTGCTCTGACTTCACTAAGAAACAACTTATTTGATACGTCTTCATTTACAGCTTTCAGTAAATTATTAGGATCAGGCCATGATGAAAGAAAAGATACGACTGCATCACGATGGTAATATAATGCAGCAGCGTTATAAAACAATATGTTAAAACGATTTCCAATAAATGGTACAAAGTAAGATTTCTGATTGCGACCAGCTAAAAACGAGTTAAAATACGATGCTACTCCACATTCGTCACTTCCACGCACATGAAAAGCTTTACAAGCTGTACGCACTAATCTAGAAGCAGAAGATTCTTTTGCACTATTGAAGGCAAATACTGTTTCATAGTCATCACAGAGGACCATTCTCTCAAATGAATGCAGAACTTTATCTGCCTCTGAGGCAAAATTTGCCAGAAGATGTAATTTGCAAAAGAAATTTCCCATATCGGTCATGTCCGTTTTTTGTGTTTCGCTTAAATAATTCCAGTTTTCTACAACATTTGGTAATAATTTTTCCCTTAAAGATTTCAGTTGTGAGTTAAATAAAGGATTAATAGGGCCAAGATCCGACATTGTAGATTTGATTGATGTGACAAGCCGGGAAAAATTTGCATCCTTGTCACATTCTTTCAGAATGTCACACATGTCATCAATTGTGTCAGTAAAATTTTTCATTACTATTGCCGCATCGCCACCTGCAACTTCTGATAATCCAAATGTTAAAGTTTTTCCTTTCGATGTTGTAATCTGAAAATTTTGATAATGTTTATGGTATTTTGATGTACCATCTCCATGTAAACAATTACCAAACGCCTCCTTGTCATTATCAATCATTGCTTCTGCAACCTGTAATTGTGCTAAAATTAATGCTTCTTGCATTAAATGACTTTTTAAACCTTGTGAAGGCAACCTGTCAACCCTTTTTTTTGCAAGTTTTTCAAGTACAACCTTGATCACATCATTTACCTTTCCCATGCTGACATTCAAGGAAAGTAATTCCATAACAACTTCTCTTATTTCGTCTGAATAACGACCACCTTCAAATGTTACAATTTCATTGTCGTTTAATAACGAAACGAGCATTTGCAAATCACGATTTTCTTCAGTAAGTTGCTTCATGTTTGTACAGAGTTTGTCATAATCACTTTTTAAACACTTCATATCATTCACTTCTTTGTGGTCAATCAATTTTTTCTGGTTTTCAATTTTTAACAACAAACTGTGCGTCTTTCTTTTCAGTTTTGCTTTCTCATTCCGCAGATCATCAACTATAGTTTCACTGTTTTCTAATTTATCATTGAGTCTGTTCAAGTTTACTTTCATGTCATCCAACTCATCACTTTTATTCTCAGTACCAGATATCAATTCAGCTATTTCTGATTCCATTTTATTAATTTTATCATCTCTGTTTTTAATTTTCTTTGATAAATTTCTCAATTTATCTGCCCTCGCTTTGCTATTATCTTTAAATTTCAATTCCACATTTCTAAGTTTTTCCTCTACTTCAAGATAATTGTTCTTTATACGACGATATTCTGCTGTCAACTTATTTTCATCCTTCATTGCTACAAATAACTCGTTACTAAGTTTCTTAACCTCTTTGACTTGTGTGTTGTATTGAATTTCTAATTCTTGAAAATTTTCGCACTTTCTTTTTAAACTTTTGTTTTCCTCCTTTAATTGTTTCATTTTCTCTTTAAACAAAACTTCATTTCTAGAACTAGCCGCATCAATAGATCGCTGATGTGGGGTAATTTGCACTGGAACACTAAACTCAGCTTCCAACAAAGTTTCTATAGCAGAATTAGCTTTCCTTTTTTTCAGACCATTTACTTTCTCTACTAGTCTTTTAACTTTTGTATATAACGCTTTTTCTGGACATGTTATTTCAACACCAAGTAAAACAAATCCATCACTTACTTCTTTAATGCTTTTTTCATTCAATGAAGAAAAAAGATCATAAACTTGTTTATTTTTAATACTCATTTTTAAAGCTGAAAATATATCAAGCGAAACTGCACTAATAATTTTATTGTCTAACATAAGCTGCAAAACTTTTAACCAATGCATATTATTTTTAAAATACCATTCCTACCTAGACTGTGTATTATCTGCCTTTCTAGTTTACGTCAGCAATTATGATATAGCTATACATACTAAACAATGGAATATTTACAAAAATAACATTATATAATCATTATCTCTTCAATTATTATCTAAATCTTGCTTTTTAAAACAGTATAAGCTAGCTATAAAGTAACCTACTCTGACTCTTAGCTAACTTTAGGCCTGGAAAGTTGGAAGAGAGGCGTTTTTGTAAAAAAGAATAATGGTAAACAGTAAACAGTTTGCAAGAACTGAGTGGGTAACAAATTGGTATCTGGAATCAACAAATTTCCAAGCCTAATACTTTAAGTGTTTAAAAACCAAATCACACTAGTAGTAAGCAAAATATACCTTTATCTATTAACCACACAGTGGTATGGAATAATTAAACACAACATCACACACTCCATCTTCTGGTCCACTACTTCGGCTAATATATATATAGCTAGGTAGCTAGCTAGCTTTGGTGCTTTAGTTTAGTAGCTGTGTCTAATGTTAACTGGAATATCTAGCACATAGCCATGATTAATAGCCATCATTCCAAGACTATAAATTATATAATAAAATAAAATAAATAAAAAGTCGAAATTCGTTGTTGCACTGCAGCAAGTCACATAGAACTTTAAGACGGGGGTTCGATATAAACAAAAAATGCTTTTTCTCCAGATTTGTCATGCAGGAAAGTTAGGAATAAGAATAGAAATTGAAAGTATATTTTTAATATAAACTAATTTCAAGTGAGACTACCTGATACGTCATGCACTTTCCTCTGTTTGCGCCAAGTTTACATTTCCCTCGTCGAAATCTGAATACACTGTTGGTCGTTTAAACAAGTCTCATTCAAAAAAACAAATTTAAGGTACTTAACAATCACTATCTGCCCATACACCATCTGTCTTAAGCGAAATAGGTGCCGAATTCGACGATTTAAAATAAGTGCCATCACGCGCAATAACAAAATACGCGTTGCCGTGTGCGAGCTTGTTTTAAGCTGAATTTCCGAACACGGCAAAAAGTCACGTGACTGAACAGCCTAGTTTCAGTTCTCCGAACGAGTTTTCGAATTTGCAGGCTTTCGAATATCTGATACCAATATTGAGCCCTTACCTAAATACACGGATGCGATTCGTAACTTCCCAACATCAACATTCATCACAGACATACGCAGCTGGTTCGGCCTCGTCAACAAGTTTCTAACTATGATTAACTGCGAGACTTGATGGCACCGTTCAAGCTATTCCTTAATCCGAAATACTCTTCTCAATGGACCCTAGAACTTGATGAGAAATTTCGCTTGTCGAAGCAACTAATTATTGACTCCATTGTTCATTGGGTAAAAATCTTTGACTAATCGAGACGAACATGCTTGCGACCTGACTAGTCTCGTCAAAGTATCGGCTATTTTCTACTGCAAAAACATTGCAACTGGGGTCAAATTAATACGGAACAACGTTACGCACCAATTGAGGGCGAATGCCTTGCTGTTGCCTGGGCCCTCGAGCAAACGGAATATTTCACCCTGGGTTGCCCTAACCTCATTGTTGTCACCGTACACAAGCCCCTCGAAAAAATTCTTGGAGATCGCACTCTAGATGAGATATCCAATACACGTATATTCCGATTCGAACAGCGTACACTACTATGAAGCTTTGGCATCTACCACCTCCCCGGAAGAACCAACGCAGCTGCTGATGCCACCTCCCGTTACTCCTCCGCAGAGTTAAATGCTGTAACTGTCGCAGATGGACTCGAGCATGCTATGAACTCTTCCATTCACAGTGAGACGTGCAGTGTATTCAACCTCTCGTGGGAGCTGATCTCAGATGAAACCTCTAGCGACCCCACCTTATCGTCACTGGGAAGTGCTATCAAAGGAGGCCTGCTGGACAATCCCCCCTTACCAAATTTAAGACAATCTGACTATTGGCAATACCGAGATTCCCTCCATGTCCTTGATGGTGTTATTTTGTGATCGTGTTGTTATTCCTCCCAAGCTACGTCCCGCAGTCCTAGTTATCCTGCATTCAGCTAACCAAGGCGTTACTCCAATAGAATCCTGTGCTCGAACCATCGTTTTCTGGCCAGGTATGACAAAGGACATTGATTCAAAACGAATGGATTGATAGCAGCACTGCGATCCCTTTTTGCCAATTTTGGTGTACCGCGGGAACTTTCGAGTGACGGTGGTCCTGAATTCGTATGTCATCAGTGTACTTTCTTCAGTCGAACGGAAGGGCTGAGGTGGCAGTAAAAAATGCAAACGTCTACTTAAGGGGAGCATTTCACCCCGGGTCACTCGATAACGACCGTTTCTTACGAGCCATGTTGCAAGTCCGAAAACACACCTGATTCAGATGTTTTACCAGCTGAGATTATCCTTGTGCGGCCACTTCGGGATGCATTCTCCTTTGTCAATAGACTTCCGAAGTTTTTCAACCCCTCAGTTCAGTGGCGTGATGCGTGGAAAAAGAGGGAGGAGTCGATGCGCATTAGATTTCAACGATCTGCTGAACGTCTAACAGAGCATTCCTAGGCTCTTGCTTGCCTACATTTTAATCATCAGGTATTCATTCAAAATCAGACTGGGCGTTTTCCTACGAAATGGGATAAGTCAGGAACCATTGTCTATGTTATAAACCATGACCAGTACGGCGTTGAAGTACATGGATCTGGCCGAGTTTCCTTACGAAATAGACGTTTGCATCGCAATAGGTTTGACCCACCGTCATCTGTTATAGAAGACCAGGCTCCACTACCTATTGCCCGACAGACTGAACCCTCCATTGACGTTTCACAGATTCCGCATCTGTTCATCTCGGTTCACCCCTTTCAACTGTGCCTCTTGTGCCTGCGAGTGTCACACATAATGACCATGTAATACCTTTAGATGAACCTGTTACCATCCATACCAGTATACTAGGGAGTGATCACACTATCGATATGCCAAGACAGGATCCAACGAGACCAGACCGCCCTCGTCGTGCAGTTCGCCCCCCATCTCGATATGTTCTAGAGACAGAAAAAATGGACATAATTTGATTGGTTGGTAATGTTGATTGGTTATTGGTTATTGATATTATTGTGATTGGTAATGTTGTGGTTGGTTTCAACTTTGAAAATTTTGTTTGGACTTAGAAGACTGAGACATTATGTTACGAACAGTATGGCTAACATACAATTTTTTTTGGCCTTTTTTTGTGGACTCGCAAAATACGGAGGGGATGTAGGATTATAGTTATTGATTTCCGCCGGCGAAGGTGGAATCCTTAAAATCGCCTAAGGAGATCTTAACTTTAGCTTACTCATTTTTTTTTTTTAATCGCAACACTTTTACAAAACTTTTAGGTTTTCTTGTTGCAAATTTATTAAAAAATATAAAATAACCTTTGGCAGCCCTTCAAACATCACGCGCGGTTTTATAATATGACTTGTCTTTGTGGTAGAAAACGTAACCTATTTACCTATACAGATAGATAGATTGATAGATAGATAGATAGATAGATAGATAGATAGATAGATAGATAGATAGATAGATAGATAGATAGATAGATAGATAGATAGATAGATAGATAGATAGATAGATAGATAGATAGATAGATAGATAGATAGATAGATAGATAGATAGATAGATAGATAGATAGATAGATAGATAGATAGATAGATAGATAAATAGATAGATAGTAGATAGATAGATAGATAGATAGATAGATAGATAGATAGATAGATAGATAGATAGATAGATAGATAGATAGATAGATAGATAGATAGATAGATAGATAGATAGATAGATAGATAGATAGATAGATAGATAGATAGATAGATAGATAGATAGATAGATAGATAGATAGATAGATAGATAGATAGATAGATAGATAGATAGATAGATAGATAGATAGATAGATAGATAGATAGATAGATAGATAGATAGATAGATAGATAGATAGATAGATAGATAGATAGATAGATAGATAGATAGATAGATAGATAGATAGATAGATAGATAGATAGATAGATAGATAGATAGATAGATAGATAGATAGATAGATAGATAGATAGATAGATAGATAGATAGATAGATAGATAGATAGATAGATAGATAGATAGATAGATAGATAGATAGATAGATAGATAGATAGATAGATAGATAGATAGATAGATAGATAGATAGATAGATAGATAGATAGATAGATAGATAGATAGATAGATAGATAGATAGATAGATAGATAGATAGATAGATAGATAGATAGATAGATAGATAGATAGATAGATAGATAGATAGATAGATAGATAGATAGATAGATAGATAGATAGATAGATAGATAGATAGATAGATAGATAGATAGATAGATAGATAGATAGATAGATAGATAGATAGATAGATAGATAGATAGATAGATAGATAGATAGATAGATAGATAGATAGATAGATAGATAGATAGATAGATAGATAGATAGATAGATAGATAGATAGATAGATAGATAGATAGATAGATAGATAGATAGATAGATAGATAGATAGATAGATAGATAGATAGATAGATAGATAGATAGATAGATAGATAGATAGATAGATAGATAGATAGATAGATAGATAGATAGATAGATAGATAGATAGATAGATAGATAGATAGATTTTTAGTTAAAAAAAAATTTACTAAGAAATTGCACACAGACCTCATAAATAGTTATAACATTTACTATAGCTATGTTTTAAATATAAATATAAATATAACTCTTTCGCTTTTTAGGTAATGAATACAGTTAAAAAAATTGTTTACAGTTCAGGAATGTTATGTGATCAAATAAACTTCAGTGGAGGTTCACTAGTGAGGGTTGTGGAAGTTGTTATAAGGTCGACACAGGAAAACGATAGAATTAGCAGAGCTAGAAAGCCTATGGAAACCGATGGGATTTTCAATAAATCAACAGGAACCAACGATTCAGCAGGAGATTGACACAGTGCAAGGAAGGGTTGGTGATAGCAATACTTAACCTTAGCAGTCATGGTATTGATAGTAATAGAGCGGTATTTCAAAGTTGGATGCAGAAAAAAGTAGAATTATACATAGTAGCTGGGTTAGGGGGTCATGATATACAGTTTTTCAAAAAACCACGGTCACACTCTCATAAAAATTATTATACAGAAATTTGTTTGTGACGTCACAACTTTTTTTCACGCTCCATTACACAAAAATCTATTGATCTGCATGAAAAATCCCCATCATGCGGTGTTGAGTCATGCATATCAAGGTTAAGTCCTTATCATACAAAAAATGAGTCAAAGGGGGAATTCCCTAGTGATACTAATAATCATCAACAATCAACGCATGCGCTGTAAAAAGGGAATTCCAAACTTGTTATACAATCTTCGGACTTTGTTGAAAGTATATAATAAAGATGAGTTGGTTTCACAGTATTCTGGACCATGCCAAGACACAGGACATGTGTAACAAAGCTGTTGAAAATAATCCCCATCTACTCAAATATGTCCCGGACCGGTTCAAGATGCAAGACATGTGCAGCATGCCCGTTGAAAAGTATCCCTACCTATTCAAGTATGTCCCCAAAAGGTTCAGGACGCGAGATATGCGCGACAACATGCGTCCAATATGTAGCTTCGAGACTTGTAGAACGTATATAAAATGGTACTCTGTTACATATCTTACAACGTGGTTGTAAGATATAATAAATTGTGCGTCAACTGTCAATCAAAATTTGATATTTTCGGGACCGCAACACTGAGTGCATTTATGCCTGGAGTAGGTATTTCCTCACCTCTTATGGCCCTTGCATTGCTACAAGAATCAGAGAAAGAGGGGTCCAATGAGCGGAGGATTAAAGACCTGTTATCACCAATATATAACATATAACGGGGTGGTTGCGTATGTACCATGACATGTAATTCTCTGCAGTTGTTCAAAATAAATAAAGAAGATGCTGAAATTTGAAATTGAACTTGTCAATCCAAAACTATTCTACAACTTTGCCGCTACGTTTACAAATATCAACGATATTAATGTAGGATACCTGACTGTTTCAAATGCCAGACCTGCTAACGGAGGTAAGGGCAAACAATATGTGGTGGGGTATCATACACAGGACCTCGTGGTAGCTCTTAGGGTGAAAACACCAAAAATCTGGTCCCCAAATGGGGTGACCAAGTATAACGCTAATGCATCACCGGCAATGAGCCTAGATTTCGAGAAGTATCCACATTGGGTTGCAAAATATCGTCAAATATGGTCAAAAGTCTAAGAGTTGATATCTGAGTAACTGATGACGGAGCCCGTAAAAAAGGATCGTTATGTGAATGCTAAAGTCCAATATTACAAGGACACAATTACCACCAAATTTTATGGTATGTCCGTACCGTATAATGAGCCCTGCCAACCCAGTGCAATCCTTGCCATTTCATCGGTGTATTATTATAGGCCCAAAATGCCTATAAAATATATATTTAAGGCTCATACTCAGGCGGGACTCTAAGTACCGCTTACATACTGTGCAGGTCGAACGTTTTTTAAAATCTCATCCTGCATCTCTTTTCTCCCCTCATCCCTGCCCCTGGCAACCAGCTGGGCACGCTCTTGTTCGTTTATGCTGTTAACGACACGGTTAAACCGCTGCCACATTTGTTCTTTTAGTAGCATATACCTCTCCTTTTCTCTACTGATCAGACTGTATTCATAGTCACTAATCACACCGTTCCCCATTGCCTTTGAAATAAGATCGATAATAGAATTTAATGTAGCCTCCTCGAGCAGCCTGATACCCTCATGCTTTTTGCTCTTAACCCCAAGTCTTTTTGAGACATTTCTAAGGCCTGCTTGACCTATCCCGGCCGCAATAGTGAGCCCCCTCATGGCAATAGCCCAGGGTACCCCTAGTCCTGAGGCTATAGCGCCGATGCCAAGTCCCGACGTAATCACGCTCACACCAAGCAAGCCATGGTCACAGAATCGTACTCAGGTCCCATGCATTTTAAATTTCTTTGCAAGCTTGTCCCGCTCCTTTATATCATTTCGAAGGTATTTTTCAATATCATCGATTTTTTTTCAGCCTGTATACTCTCCTCCTGCATATCCGCGCCTTCCGCGGGCGCACTCGGTAAATTTGGCTATATCGCTATATCGCTCATTTATTTTATCAGGATTTGCATCGTAAGGCCGGTGAACGTCACATTTTTTTCACGGTAGAATACGTCTGTTAAAAGTTAAAACTCCAAACGGTCTGTGGAGCCTTTTAGTTGAAGGTACGTTGGGTTATCAAAACTCCAGGTCAGCATGTCCCCCCAGGCGTTTAATTCTTTGGTGGGAAGCAGGGCCAGAATTTTGAACTTTTTGCCATCAAGGAGGCAATTATCCTCATCCAACTGTGGACAAACAAGTCTCAGCCTATGGTGAATGTCGGTCATATGCCTGCTAGGTAGTTGAGAAAATTTCCAAGCCTTTCCAGTTGTTTCTGCACAAACCCTTTTTCACTACCACCTGCGGCACCTGCTGCGACACCTCCCCCTCCTGTAACAGAGAGCACAATGGTGCTTATCAATAGACCAATAGCGGAGACAATACTCGCTATGGTTATCCCTTGTTCCCTGAAGAGTATACGAAGCTTTTCAAGCAGAGTTGTGTTATCTCCAGCAATTTTCAAGAGCGTGTCCTTAATGTGCCTCAGTTGGGGGTATATGTCAGTGGATAGTATACCATGTGCTTCCCCTATGGCCCTCTTTTTATCATTCAGATCCTTAATCTATTTCTTCGCCTTTTCTATCTCCTTCTCAAGAAGAGCCTTCTGTCCTTCGTCTGCCCCGATCTTCTGCTTCTCAAGTTCTTTCACCCTACCCTCTGCCTTGTTAATCTCACTGTCTTATAAGATCATAGTTACCCCTTAACGTCTTAAGCTCGAGGTCAAGTCCCCTTCTTTCACGTGGGGTGATGCCACCTTCATAAGGCCCGACAAACGAAGTGTCTTGTATAAGGCTCTCCGTTGCATCTACAAATTCATCCATCTCCTCCAACGATTTCACCTCAATATGTTCGGCCTCCTCCTCTATTTTATTATACCTTTTCAGGAGGTTCTGGGCCCTACATTTACCACCTTTATTGGGTAAAACATAGTCTACAAACCCTAGGGTTTGCAGGCGATTACTACCCAGGAGCGTTTGTATCTGACCAACGGTTTTCAGCCTATCATCTTGATTTGTAACCACTGTTTCCTTGAATGTTCTCATACCTTTCACTATTTCCTTTATAATAAGTTGATTACCCTTGTCTTCCCTGAACATATCATAATACCACGCATTAGGCTGTAACCCCAATTTTTTCGTAAGATGATCGTAAAGGCCATCGATCTTTGATTTTAGTAACTTTTGCCTCTGTCCCGTCAGCGTATCCCCCTGTTGTTGTGTCCTTGAAGGCCCCGATGTTCCGGGGAGTTTTGGCGTTCCGGGGAGTTTTGGCGTTCCGGGGAGTTTTGACGTAGTATCATCTGGTTTATCCGGATGACCTCCATCCTCCTCATCATCATCAATATCAATGTCAGGTACAATTACTGGATTGGTTGGCATTCTTTTATTTAAAGATTTCCCTTATGTAATAAATATGAGTGCATTTGGAACGACGCTAGACCCCTACGCAGAGATGAAGCAACTCTTTGGGATAAAAGTCCAAAAAAAGGGTTCAGATAAGTCACATACCTTCAACCATCAACCAGAACTAGGACCTGCGTGTGGATATGCTTAATATGTCCGGGAATGATGTCATCTTTCCAGGTAGTCTCAAGTTTCTATTTGACCTGACGCTGACGGGGACCAACACGACACGTACGATCGTGTCAAACATTGGTAAAAGCCTAGTAAAGAACCTTCGTATCACTTTGAATGGCAACGAAATTCAAAACATATCGGATTAAAATATCCTAGCCGTATGTAGAGACCTGTGGCTGCCAAAATTTGATAGGGACAACAACCTTGTTCTAGAGGGGACAAATCCTAACGACGGGACCATCAGGGCCCTGCAGGTCAAGGCAACTGGTCATGTGGGAACGGATGAGGAGAAGGCAATCGTGGCAGCAAATGGCAACACTTTCTGCATACCACTAGGCAAGATGTTTGAACTGACGAGGGACCTACCCTTTTATACAGCGGGCCTGTACGACAGGCTACAATTCGTAATACATTTTGCAGGACATACTGACGTCATCAAGGATGGAGGTACGGGGTCCGGGGCAGCGGCGAAGGCAGCCGATGCCACCTATGGGATAAACAACATTAGGCTTGAATTTGACAAGCTCAGTCATGAAGCTCTTGCGAGCACTATGATGTCGAGGTATGAAAGATTGTCCCTCCCATACGAAAGGATACTCCGTAGCAAGGTGCTTACCATAAAAAAGTATACACAAGTTATAACATCCAAATTGACACCCCTTCAAAATCGTTTAAGGGCGTCTTGCTACTCTTCATAGACCCTGGAAAAGTGAATGCCTACGCCGGCGCTAACGAAACGTTTTATAACCCCGGGATTGAGAAGGTTAGCGTGACGGTGGAAGGAGAGCCAAATGATTTGTACTTTCACGCAATGTTACCCAAGGACCACCTTGTTAACCTCTTTGGTAGCCATGGCTCGAACGTGACCATCGGGCAATTTTTTAACGAAGGGTATGCCCTCTTCATCGTCTTTCGGGCGTCTCCCGATCACCACCTAGATGGTAGCGGAAGGTCCCTACAACGATTAAGTGATGGGATTACCCTGCATATCACAAAGAAGGCGGACGGAATCGGAGATTTCATGACCTTTAACAACCACAATTTGTATTTGTCCCCAGAGGCAAATACAAATCAATTTTGAAGAAAACAAGAGATGCTAGAATTGTAAAAAAGTGTTGGCCTTGGATGCATTTAGGGTGTTGAAAAATGGAAAACCGACAATAGGTTGCATGTGCTGCCTGGATAAGGCGAAACAGCAGCGTACCAAAAACAAGTGCCCCCATCAAAGGGTGAGATCCACCTGTAAAGAGTGCGGGGGTAATAGTATTTGCAAGAATGGTAGGCGAAGAACAGAGTGCAAAGAGTGCAGGGGAAGTCAAATATGCCCTCATCAAAGGATAAGGTATCGATGCAAAGAGTGCAACGGCACTTAGATTTGTCCCCATCAATAGCAGAGAGCCTATTGTAAAGACTGCAGGGGCAGTCAGATTTGTCCCCATCAAAAGGTGAGATCCCAATGTAAGGAGTTTAAGGGAAGTCAAATATGTAAACATGAAAGGATAAGATCCAAGTGTAAAGACTGCAGGGGTGGAAGCATTTGCCCTCATCAAAGGGTGAGATCCACCTGCAAAGAGTGTAAGGGAAGTCAAATATGCCAGCATGAAAGGAGGAGATCCATCTGCAAAGAGTGCAGGGGAAGTCAAATATGCCCTCATCAAAGGATAAGGTATCGATGCAAAGATTGCAAGAAGAGTAAACAATAAATGGCAGCGATCACTGTTGCAGGCGCATGATAGGTATAGACCACAATTTGTATTTGTCCTCAGAGGCAAATACAAATCAATATGGAAGAGACTAGGAAATTCTCGAGATGTAAACACCTTTAACCTTCGGACAATTTTAGGATCAAGGGAAATGATCAACTAACAAAAATGTGCATAGAATGCCTCGATAAAAAAAGGGTGTCAATGGAGCGTAATAGGTGCCGCATGAAAAAAGGAGATCAATATGTAAGGAATGTAAAGGCAGTCAGATTTTTCCCCATGAAAACAGAGGGCTTGCTGCAAGTACTGCAAGGGGAGTCAAATATGCCCCCATCAAAGGGTGAGATCTCGCTGCAGGGACTGTGGGGGAGTTGAAATCTGTGGACATGAAAGGTTTGACTAGTACCGTAAGAAACCAAACCCGCTAAACTCTAAAGGAAAACAAGGAGCTCCGCTCCCGGGAGTATATCGGTTGCGATATCGCTACCCTGCGAGACCATATTGAAGCCAACTTTGTTGGGGGTATGACCTGCGACAACCATGGGGAGTGGCACATTGATCACAAGATACCGATTAAGTATCGGGAAAATGGGGTTGTTCCATCGCTTGCCGAGGTGGCGAAAAGGCTTTATTACACCAATACCCAACCTATGTGGGCAAGCGAAAACATGTCTCAGAATAAAGAGACGGCGATAATAGCTATTATTGTTGCAGGTGCAGCGATCAACGCCCTAGCCTTCTCCGGAACTAATTATCTATTTTCTAGGCTATCGGGGCAAGAGCCGGCCGTACGTAAACGGCACGACAAGGCCGTTGAAAAGCTCAATACGGTCCAGGCCCAATGGATACGGGATAGACAGAAAAAACTCGACTGGTTTGCGAAAGAACGAGAGAAACAACTTAAGGCGGGCAAGAGTTTGAGGGAGCTGGACAATGATATGTATCAATTTTATAATGCCTCGGAGAAGGAGGCAGCGCAATTGAAGGACTTTTACACCCTAGGGTCAAGCACCTGTATACCATCGTCAAAAGTCTTAACAATACCAAAACCACCATGATAAACATGAAACCTAACAAGGCGATCAAGCTCGAAGATGTCCCGCTTGCAAAAGGTCAGCAATATCCCGAAGAGAACCCCCTGCCCGAGAATGGGCTGTACTTGTATCTCCTACAACCCGGAGAGGAGCATGGTGACTCTAAAAGACGCGCAACTGACGCTTTTGGAGCAAACATACTTATAGGTTGGATCGTATTGTGACGGGTAGTCGTATTTTATACTACCTAAAAGACGGTTCTGATCGCAGCTTCGTGTCAGAAGAACTCATGCAGGTACCAGGGGATGTTCAGGTACCGGCAAAGGTTATCAAAGAATGGCAATATACTTTCACGAGTTCCCCTAGTTCATCCAAATCTATTTCGTCATCATCTTCACCCAAAGCTATTTTGTTATCCAAAGCATCATCTTCATTCGGATCCCTTACAATCCAAAGGATGTTGGGTGTAGAACGGGTACCCATAGACGATGCCTTTGATGACATTAGGCTCATTCTCCAAATCAATATTGACTAGACGTCTATCCGGTATTGGAAAGTTGAGTATTTTGCTTATTGTTTTTATATCGGCCAAACCCGATAGCTTCAAGTCCCTATCCTTGACGATCTGGTAGCAGAGTGCTCCATAGTTGTTCTCTTTAACCGCAACGATATGGAGTCCAAGACGTTCAATATCATCCTTGAGATCATCATCTATCTCGTTTCTCGCAAATGTTGCCCATACTTTTTCGCCTGTGTAAAAGATCATTGTCCGTAGGGTATTCAAAACCTTCGTAGTATACCCCACCTCGATACCTGAAATTTTCCAAGCAGGCAGGGTAATATCCGGTCACCAATCCCACCTTGATACAGCAATGTAGTACGGGTACCTGGATATTGTAGTTGATTGTAAAGTGATTCCTTTGTAGATATGCTTCCATCTTTTTGATATTTCACTACCTTGTAACATACAACTGAAAGGGGCAAAAAGGCTTTTTTTCGCTACCCGTAGGAGTAGTGAAAAAATTACCGTCTGCCTAATCCTCCAGTGCCGGAACACCCAAGTCGTACAGGTTATCCTGGGTAAAATCTGTAAGCCTGAAAAGGTTTCCGAAACGTTCCGTCCCTCCTCTTTGAACCGATTTAAGGCTTGTATGCCGTTGGGGTTGTCGATGACGACAATCTCCTCCGCGCCTGTGTAATTTTCACTGAACCACAATCCCTTCCTGCTAATATTGCGCCTCTGAACACGCGTGCAGTAATGGGGAAGATGATGGAATTCGTCGTCATGCTGTGCGCTGTGATTAAGGTGGATGATGATGACGTTATCAATGCCCGGGTCCCGGGCATTGGGTACATGTCTTTCCCTAAGCCTTGCTTTTTCCCGCACCTGTGCCTCGAGCTCATCCCCCAGTACCATGAGTTGGTTGTCCCAGGAGTCAAGATCGTTCTCGAGAATGGCAATGTTAACATCTCTGTCTTCGAGGACTTGGCGCTATTCCCTGAGTTCATCCTGTAATTTTTCCACCCCCTTGCCAATTAACCATTTTGTCAAGGTTACGGCCCTAGGCTTTTTTGACTTTACAACAATTTCGATAGCCCCATTTAACGTAACGAAGACGTCATGCCGATTTGACCCTCTAAAACGTATGGGGGTGCCACCCCCACCCTTTTGTCCTACAATTTCTTGCCTTGTTGTGGTTTCTTCGGCTAAATGTTGAAAATTGCGTATTATATCGGCAATCCCTAGAAACCTACTAAGATCGGCGCGTCTAAAAAAAGGTCGATTTTGTTCACTAAACAAAGTCTCGATGGCTCCCGAGGGTATTGCGTTGAATAGGGCGAGTTGCGACGATATCTTTCTCTTATTGTTATGTCGCACATGCTCTATTCGGCATAATACACCAAGAACTTTATTGTATTGACTCTAACATATTTTATTTAGTTAAGATTTACGTTATGTTAAGCAAGCACGTCTCCTTTCTTCTCTCTGCCAAATCACGCAGAATAACATTTATAAGCAACATAAGCCGGGGGATTTAACCGTGGTCATTTTAATACCCTCACGGGTATTAAAATTGTGTTTGGTTTGGTGTGCATTTCCTGTTATCCTCCACATTAACTCATTTTTGCCCCTAGAGACAAGCACGAGCTGTGCTCACCCCAAAATTTTCCAATTCCTGGGATGTTCCAATCTTACAAAGAGGCATGCATGCTTAGATTTTTTCAGCTCGGCCTTAATATGATTCAAGTCAGGTATCAGGTTCGTCTCTTCATCGATCGTCCTTATGTCACTTTCTTTATGAGGTACCATAAAAACTACTTTTTCTTCTACCTCCGAAGGTTCTTGGTCAAGGCGGTACACGATTGGGTTAAGAGCCATAAACTATGCTTTCTGTGCCTACCACTGATATCTAATTCAAGCAAGGGCTGCCTTTTTTTACCGAGATCCTCGTTAGCGATGACGTCATCAATAACAAACAACGTGTTCTCGACGCTTTGTGTTTTTCCACAAGATGTCGGACCTGTAAGGATCGACGTATGTGGATCTCTTACGACATACATTTACTAATAGTTGCTCCACTTTTGATCATGTATCCCCGGGTACAGGGCTGCACAGCCTGAGCATATTGAAACACCTCTATGCCTGTTTTCCAGGGACCCCCGGCAGGCAGGGCAGGGCTTGGTATTCCGGGTCTGATATTCGAGGGGTGGTGGAGTATATATTAATTTACCCTGCAGTCACCGCAATGCGTTGCGATATCTCTCAATGAGACTTGTCTTCTCGGGGCTCTCTCCGATAAGATCGATGTATCGGGGTATAATGCCGTATATGAGTAGATCATACAGGGTGAGGTAGTTTTCATCCTGTTGAACACCCTTAATGTCCCTATCAATAGCAAGAGGATCCATTTCAACATCCTCATTATGTCTATTTGCTACAGCCCGCCTCTCCCTGCATTTAGCTAGGCAGGCCATGCAACTTTTCCATTAAGTATTGCGCCCCCGGGCACTTGACTCCTTCCATAACTCGTGTTTGTCCGCTCTATTTTTGTTTGGGCACGATGCTTGCGGGTAGCCATCCTTTGGATATGGCCATTTCACGACTTGCTCTCCCTGCGGCGAAGTACGAAACCATTTTGAGGACGTCTTCAGTGTCCATTTTTGCAGAGGGCCTTGTTATAATCAAAAAATTTTTGCCCGCCATGGCATAGGCAAAGGTGAAACCAAGGTCTACAATTGTCTCATAGACCATATCTGAAATTTCCTTTTCTTTTGGGGTAACGTTGCTTGCACTCATTTGTCTACTGCATTTTAAAAAAGTCGATATTTGGTTGGGTTTTGTCCTGTTTTCCCTGTTGGGGCTCTGGTGCGGTGTTGTGGGGTTTGTTTTTACCCTTGCTAAGCATATACCAGGCCCCGACGCCTATGGGAAGCACGGCTATCGCTCCTACACTCCTGTAGACACCGTCCATGGAGTTGCTGGAACCTGCGATAGGTTCCTTATCATCCTGTGAAGGTTCTTTACCCACGTTCTTGTTTAAGTCAGCTTTGTTCTTCCTATTCCATTCAGCAAGTCTCTTGCCAGCTGCTACACGACCCTCGTTTTTCAGCGGTTTTATTATAACCCTCTCATCTTATTGTTTCTGAACCTCTTCACTCATTTATCTTATAGTGCCGTCTCCGTCGTATCCGCCTTCTTCACCTCCGCCCCATCCTTCTTTTTGTGACTGATATGTCGGGCCGTATGCCCAACAATAAGAATAGGTGCCAGAAACTTTCCGAAGGTATAATATACCAGTTTTCCCAAGTCCGCGAAGGAGTCTTTAATAATAGGGTCAATATTGATATTATTTTTCAGGACCTCAACGCAATCCAAATTTACAAAATTGTTAACCAAGTTGGCATATAGGGAGACATCATGGGTAGCCAGCACCCTTGACGTCTTCTCCCCTTTCTCTTGACGCTCACGTTGTACGTACTCGGCATGTACCTTTTCTACCACCTCATCAGGGGCCTTGTCAATGAACCCTTCTGTACATTTCCTGGGTAGGAGATGTCCTTTGCCTTTACGCAGGGCTTCTTTCAAAGCTTGGCGTTGATCCGCGGGCTTTTCGATATTTTCAAAAGATTCCGCAGAGGCTGTGTCGAATACCTGTGCGATATCAGACATCTTCTTTATTATACGTCTATATCGAAAGAAGCAAAATGCGATCAGAGCATACGGTAGAATTACAACGATATACAAACACACTTCCATTTTTATTCCCTTAAACCACAAAGGGAGAGGTATGTACACCATCGTCATGTAAAATTCTTTTGTCGTGGAAGGTCGAGAGCTCGATCTTGTTTTGTTCGTACGTGATCATACCCTGCTCATGTACCCGAAAACCCACGTTTTTGGCCATATCTAAACCACCCATGCTGAGCGCGTGACAGGAGAGTGCCTTGGCCGTCTTCTCCCCCTTGTCCTAGATCTCACGTTGGACGAACACAGCGTATATTTTTTCAACTGCTTCATCTGGTGCCTTGTCAACGAAACCTTCAGTATACTTTTTCCGTAAGAGATGCTGTTTATTTTTGTGTATTGCATCTTTCAAAACCTGACGTTTGTCGATAGGTTTTTGGCGGTGTTCAAAGGCTTCTACTGGTGTATCAACTTCATCGAAAATAGCGGCTAGATTAGACGTCTTTATTAATAGCTTTCTATACATATAAAAGCAGAACACGATCAAGACGTACGAAAGAATTATTGCTAGAAATAGGCATATCTCGCATAGCATGTTTTTTTTTTCAAAACAAAACCCTCTTAAGGGAACCCTCTGGGTGTTTGTTGTTTTGTTGTTGTTGCTTGAACCCAGAGGGTTTTTGATTCTGCGAGTATACCCCTCAGAGCCTTTGGTTTTCCATATCCGAGGTGTTTTTCAGTGCTGTCCTGCTTTGCAGGCTTAGCGTACTTGCTCTTTATACTCTATACAAAATGTCGTGCTTGTACTACGCATTAACGAAAACCACCCTTTTTAAGTGAGCACTTTCAGAGGCCGTTCCTAGTACTGATATTTAACCGGCATTTTGGCACAATTCTTCCCGACTGGCACAGTGTGTGGTAGAAACCGGGGCGAGACGGCCGCCTCAAGGTAAAGCATGGTCTCGCCCATCCGTAACCTTCAGCCAGGTCTAAGCCTGCTACCACAATGTTACTATATATCGAGCTTTGTATATAGCTATTCAGTATCACCTTGAGTATTACCTGTGTGAAAGTTCACGCAGCACCGGTTAGGTCGTTTACGCATCATACAGAAAACCTCTTGATTATTCAGAAATGTTTATCATTTCTGAATGGATGAGGCAAATGAGTTTGTTCTTGTTTTTACCGACTCATACTGAAGAGGATATCTACAGCCTTTCTTTTGATTCTCCGCGATCCACATTGGTTGCATGTTGGTGTAATGGAGTCTTGCGAGTTGAACTTCTTCGCTTGGATATTCACAATTATCTCGATACTTGAGTGGTACCTTGTGATCTAGTTTCCACTGTCCCCGGTTGCTCCAGCTAATCCCATCTCTGAATTGATCTTGGATATGGCCAATGAAATTGCAGATATTGCATCTAAGGTACTCCTGGGAGGCTATTTCGGTATCATGTTTTAGAGCAGCGCGAATCCTGGCCAGAATGCGGTGATACTGATACCCAGGAAAATCACAATCTTTGCATTGGGATCTCTCTTTTTTATGCGGGCATTTGGTACGTTCCCGTGACGTGTTCTTACTATTGAGGCATTTGATACAACTTTTTGTCCATTGTCCGTCCGCCTTAATCCTAAAATTGTCTAAAGATAAAGGGTGTTTACATTTCGAACATTGCTTAAACTCCATTTTGTTGTTGTTTTTGTGAAGTAGTGCTTCACAAAACTTCGGACAAACCCCCACCATTCTTACATAAGTGGAGAGGTGTGCACGTTATCCTCATGTACACCTCTCTTATCATAGAACGCCGATAGCCCCAGCTTGTTTTGCTCATACGTGATCATGCCTTGTTTGTGAACCCGGAAGCCTACATTTTTAGCGGTATCTAGCTCGCCTCTCAGTGCTCCCATATACCTTGACCAAGTTACTTCATTCTGCCTTTTCGACATTCCTTTACAGGAGAATTTCGTGCCTACTTTCCCTTCGACAAAATAACACTTGGCTGTCAATGCAATCATCCTAGACCCGATGAATTCAGGTTTGAACAACCCTCCCGTTCAACTCGAGTGCTTGTCAGTAACAAGCCAATTTTCTACGTCTTTATCGTACTGCTCGAGTAGTTCAGGACGAACGACCTTTCGCAGCTCTTCTCTGGAGATGGCAAAATACGCGCTATCGGTATCCATGTACACATATTCAAAATCTCGGCGATCTACGTACTTATTCAGAAAATCATAATAGAACTCCAGCATGCGCAACTTGCCTAATTGGTAAACATATATCCCACATTAATAGGCTCGATCGATGGATATCCCTTGCTTCCCTCTTCTCATCTCGTACGCGTCTCCAATCTCTTCCAAATCCTCCAGGTATGGACTCCTCATTGCCGCATCTACCACCTTCTCATCCCTGGTAAAGGTGGTGTTGGCATGCCTTGCTGGATCTTTGATCATTTTTCCATAGAAGCTGTTGCCTTTCAACTTTGCTGTATCGCCCGCGATGCGCTTGTCGGGGTCTTTATCTGCTTCGCGCCGCGCATCCGCAATCTCTTCCGGGAACCACGCAAATGGTTTACCCCTTGAGTACTTGAGTTGCTGGTAGCAGGCCGTGACTACTAATCCACGCACCAGATACCACTTGAGCAGGTCTGTACAAAGCAAAATCTTAGAGGCTCTCATCACTCCCAACAGCTTCCTAGTACCCGGAATACGTTTTCGCCCGGTCTTGATCAAATAATCGTGCATATGCTGAGAGATTTAGCGATCAGCGATCTCCCTGACTACAAATAACGGTGACATCTCACTGAACTTGTCGTACAACTCGGTAGGGACTTCTATATCAACTTGGGCAAACCCGAAAAAATCTCCGTCTATAATGTTCTGCACCAGATTATCTAATTCTCCAGCAAGGTCAGCCATTTTTATAAGCTTCTCTTTCCCACACGGGAAATCTTGGAGTAGGGTGCTCGGGTAGAGCATATTGGCGTCATACCCGAGTAGAGTCTTGCACTTATTTGGCTCGGTATAAATATGTGAGCGAATACCTGTCACATTCCTCTCGTGGTACCTGCAAAATACGATCGCTTGGCCACCTACCATCCCCGTTTGCAGGAGCTCATACGCGTCGTTCTTTGTACAATATTTACAATCTTTTTGAACCTGTTTACAATACTCGCATCGTGCTTTGGTGCAACGAGCCTCGCATTTATGCTTACAGGGATCACCCGGGACATAAGGCTTTATATCCGGGTTCAACAGCAATGATTTGTTGAGTAAATACCGCATTGACACACCCGGGATGCTAACAGCATCTTTCAAAATGTAAATTTCATCCTCATAATAAGTGTTGCGGGTCTTGTCTACAGCCTCGATAAATTGGACAACGTCAGCCATGGTGTATTGTGCTAACCAATCAAGCATCGTGACGCATCCTCTTCTAAAAAAACTGAACGCATGGTAATCTTCAAGTGATAGTGTATTTTTAACACTGAGTGTGCTATAAAACTGATCGACTGGACCCACATGGTTCAACTTTTCATAGCATGTTAGCCATTCGTACGGAAACATTAATTTTTTGAGATCACAATCCAATAATTTGCACCATCTTTCATAACTTAACACATCTTTTCAACTTCTTTAACAATCCGGATCTGTCTCTGCTCTAATAGCTCAACGAATTTTTGCACAAGCACCTTTGGATCTTCATTCATGATGAAGGTAGTATGTTCTTGGAGCGAATCGTGAATGGCTACGCTGACGGGGATATGCTCTGAAGTATATGTCAAATCAGACGTTCGCTGCTGGTTCAATGGTTCCAGGAGAGCCTCGAAATCAAATGTTATAAAATGGGAATATGGTCGAAACTCTTTCTTGAATACCCTCTTAACCTTTGTAGGGTTTTCACACTCCCATGCAGTGACAAGATTGTACCCCAGTTTCCGAATGTAGTCTTCTTTAAATTTGGTACGATTGAAATTATTTTTATCGGTGTTGGTTCGCTGTGGTTGACATGGGCATCCATGCCATTTGCAACCGTGGTATTTATATACTGTTTTTGTCTTAGGATCATACCCATCTACCCTATAGACTTCTTTAATACCGTCGCGTATCACACGCTCTCCTCCATGCCCACAGAACGCGTGGTGAATGTGTCCACCTGTTTGCTCTGGTATGGCTTCAATCCATTGGCAAGTGGCGTAACTGAAACCGTTATCGGGTTAAAATACCCGCTCGGAGCTACTCTGCATCCGCTCGATCTTTTCACCTCTGCAAATGATCTTGGTCTTAATACCTTCACAGTCATTTTGTTTGTGTCGTGTGAGGTTCTCCGATATGTTGAATCTTTGTGTACAAACGTCGCATTCCTAATGCTGCGTCAATACCTCCATTTTCTTGATATAGAAACAATGACCCTGCAGCATACCAATATTGATTGTATCTAAGTCTTTTTTGTACTGGCCTTGTCCATAGACGAGACGCCATGGGGCCTTGTCGGTGTTTGTTTTTGGTTCAAAGTCTCTGATATTAATTTCGATTTTTTTAGCAATGCCCTCTAAGTCCACGAGCCTTGTGGCACGTACATTATCTCTCTTTAGATTATGGTCCTCGTAGTACTCGCGGGCTAATTTGAGGGCCTCTTGCGTAATATGTTTTTCACGTTGATTTTGATTCTCGCGGTAATGAACGGCCAAGCATCTCCAAAAGCATAGGCTGTCCGTTCTTTCGTCTGTCTTGTCAAAACTATGAATACACCTCTTGATGCGCAACCAGTCTGGCAAAGTTCCACATCCAAGTAGGGGCTCTCTAGTAGATATTATCTTGACTTGTGCGTGCTTGAATACTATTTTGCCATCATATGCTCCTGGGGTCTCGATGGTTCTGTCGGGTGGTAAATAAGTCTTGACCCAAAATTCTGCATCTTCCAGATCCAGGCGCTTCATCTCGCATTCATCCATAAAAGCCTCGATTTCAGCCATGCTTGAGAGTGACCCGGAGCTTTGTTTTGTGGTAATTGGCCACATCTCCACCGCCTCTGTAAATATCACAGCTAAAGCTGTATACCACCTTCACACGCATGTCTATGTGTGGTGTGATTTTTCGCATAATGTTATCTGTCAATGGCTGGTTAAGGTTTTTGTTGAACCTCCATGTTTTGATGCGGTTTCCGTTTTCTATCATTTCCGCGTCAACATTAAAAATATTATGGATATCCTCAATTACATCAGTATTGGTGGCATGCTTAGATTCTTTCCCGAACATGTGTTTGAGGTACTCAATTCCTTAGTATTCATCTTCGATGGTGACCCGTTGAACCTCATCGTGAAGAGTTGGTGTTCCTGAAAATTTATCCCTGACCCTGTTATAATAGTAACTAACGGTATCCTTCACGCTCCTTATATTTGGTTAGCGAGAGCTTCGCGAGTTGCCGCTACTGGTGCTGATACTGTATCATATAGTTTACTGATTGCCTTTTTGAAAAAATTCATCCCTTTATTATAGGTACATTTTATTCAAACCAGAAAAAATTTTGATTTGGTCAAGGATTGAATAATTGGGGAATTTCCTTATTCTGTATACTATTGTGAAATAGCATATATAGTATATATGCCTTTGCGCATGCGTTGATGACGTCATGTATCTTACATTTAATATTATTATGTGTTGATATTTAATACTATTTTTGTTGATATCAGCATATGGTTTCGTTTTTTTACTTGTTTTTTGGATGAGGTGGTGGTGAAAGCGGGGTTTTTGGAGGTAAAGGTGTGGAAGGAGGTCGGTGTACTTAAATTCACTTCTTACTAATTCTAACCCGTCCATTCCGAAACGGATTTTGGGCCCCAGGTTTGGGAAACTTACCCAAGTTGGTCCTAGGTGGTCCCTAGTTACCCACCCGGTGAAAAATCATTGACGTCACCACCTCGTTTCCAAGTTATTTGGCCTCAAAGTTTTAAGTGTACTGTAGTGGCTTCATTAATTTAATATACCATATTGACGTTAAAGTGGTGTCATTGACGTCGCGCCATAACGTCAGAAAATTTAACATATTAGACATAAGTTTTTCGGCGACATCAAAGGAAAATGACGATATCCACTTTGCCTGTTACAAACAGACACAGTCTCTGTATTATTATAAGAGATATTGGCAAAATCTTTGAAAAATTATATTATGATCGTCTCTATAAATTTTTAACACATAATTTTCTCTTATATAAAAACCGGTTTGGATTTAGGAACAACCACAGCACCAATCATGCCCTCATTCAAATAACTGAAAAAATCAGAAATGCTATTGACAAAGGTGAATTTGCTGTTGGAGTTTTTGTTGATTTTCAGGAAGCTTTTGACACCGTGGAACACAAAATACTTCTTGATAAACATTCTTACTATGGTATCAGAGGAATTGCACATAATTGGATTAAATCTTATCTAACAGGTATAACCCAACATGTTGAAATTTTGGGCACCTCCTCCGATAAATGCTTAATCAAACACGGTGTTCCACAAGTCCCCTAATTTATATAAACGGTCTACACTCTTTAATTTTCCACTCAGATGTTTTTATTTTGCAGATGACACAAGTCTTCTTCAAGTAAACAAATCCTTGAAGAAACTCAATGCTCGTACCAACCAGGATTTAAATTTGCTGTGCAACTGGTTAAAATCTAATAAAATTTCTCTTAATGCTAATAAAACTGAGCTCATTATATTTAAATCACCCAAGAGAACCATCAGTAAACACCTCAATTTTAAAATAAGTGGACAGAAAATTCTTCCAAGTAGTTATACAAAATACTTAGGTGTCATCCTAGATGAGCATTTACAGTATGAGTAACATATGAATACACTCACTTCAAAGCTTAGTCCTGCCGTCGGTATGTTAGCAAAAATGAGGTACTTTGTCTCGCAAGAAATTCTCATAAATATCTATTATGCAATCTTCCAATCGCATCTAACTTACGGACTTCAAGTTTGGGCACAGAGTAACATCATGCTCAAACAAAAAATATATGTTCCCCAAAATAAAGCCCTAAGAATAACATATTTTAAAAATCAACGTGAATCATCCAATCCACTGTACAAAAAATCAAACATCTTAAAAGTATCTGACTCTTTAATTACTCTAAACTGCTTGCTTATACATGACCTTTTCAGTAACAAGCTTCCTATTGTATTTAAGGATTTTGCACAACCCATCTCCAGTTTTCATTCCTATAGCACCAGATCTGCCCTCACAAATCAACCTCGTCCCCAGGCCCATTTTTCTCTTTTTGACGATCTCGGACGGCGAGAAGAAATGACCCTGGGCTACACTGGTCAGTTCTGAGATCTGATTGGTTTCTCAAGTTTCCGTTAATTATGAAGATAAATTAATTTATGCGTAAAAAATTGATATGTGCACAGGGTGTTGTAAAAAACACAATGAAGGTTTCCTTGAAGACATGTTTAGCAGCTATCTAGCTAGCTTAAATACAACACAAGGTATATATAGGTATACATAACTAATCCTATTTCTCCCGAACAGACCTTCTTTTACACTCTAGCTAATATTCTTTCGGTGCAGAACACATAAACAAAAAAATGAAATCATATGCTGTTGATTTGGTTGAAAAAGATTAAAAAACTAGATTAAGAAGTTCATACCATTTAATTAACTAAATAGTTATACGCTTAATTAAATCGGTTACGGATTAAATAACAATCGATTTTACAGATTAAATAACAATTTTCTCTGACTGCATGAAATGCTACATCCTATGTTTTATGACTTTAATCTCTTAGTAAAGCAACAAACATAAATTTATTGAAAAAAGTCAATTGGTTTGACCATAGTGGCAATTTAGTTGTAAATGAGTTTCCAGGAACCGTTTCGTGAAAACCGAAACTGTAATATGATAAAAAAGAAGGATGAAAAAGAAAGATATTGAGTTAAAACTTGTTAGGAGATGCTTTTAGGCTGGTCTGATGGGATTAGCTAACATAAAAAGTGATTCTGTAATAGCCATACTTTCCGAATTTAGGCATTTAAAGCAGGGCGATAAGACAATTATAAATTTTGACCTAACAATTGTAAAACTTTTTAGACAATACGATTTTACTTAGGTGCATATGGACGTTACGTCAATAACAGACAAAAGGAGCCAGTTATTATATAGGTCAAAACGTATATATCTGATCTGTATCTGACTGACACATGGTTACGTTGATGACTCAATACTAGTATAATATATAGCTACACCATGCCACTATAATGCCGGCGTGATAAAGTCTTAACTTAGGTTTATAAAGGTTCACATCAGCAATAAGTCGCCCGCAAGACAAAAATGGAATTAGAAAGACCGCATGTATCTAAAAAAATACTAAAAACTTAACTAGCTAGCCTTGTGGTTGAGCGTGCGCTTTCAGTGCGGAAGGTCTTGGTTTCAAACCCCACCGAGTCATGTCAGATACTATAAAAGTGTGAATCTATCCTTTCTACTTAGCGTTCAGCATGAGAATAGGATTGATATCGTAGTCGGTTGTCTAGTTGAGTGATTGCTGTGCTTGCACAACTTTTGTAGCTCAAATGGCTTTAAATGTACCAGGACTTCCTTCGCATGTCCTGAATTTCCAGATAAATTCGGATACAAATAAAACTTTATTTTAAAACGTGACTATATTTTTAAAGAACGAAATCTAAACTAACATGTGCGAGAATATAAATGCATAATAAGAGCAGCTAGAGGGCTGGGGAAGACATAAACAAATATGGTAACCACATCCTCCCCCTAGCTGCCTAAATATCCTATATATAACAAATACGTGATAAACTATAAAAGTGTCAACAAATGTATAACATAATGTCTTCAATGTTTCTTATTTACATGTCCGTTATGATATCATTTTCGTCAATGAATGTAATATTTACTTCTTCTTTCTTTTCAGCTTCGTTTTTCGCGAATTCAACAGGATAAAGTTTGTTTATCGGTCCTATTGTATGTGTGTTTCCATTGAGAACATATCTAACGACAGCTCCCCGTTTCTCACCGTCACGTGATGGTACGAACTCTTCAACGACTCCCATTTTCCAATTTTGTCTCGGTTGCTTGGCTTCCTCAATTAAAATAACATCGTTGATTCGAATAGAAGTTTCACCACGTGATTTGCCAACTCTGTGATATTCGCGTAACTCTGTCAAATATTCGCATTTCCATCGATTCCAATAGTGGTTTATGATACGTTGCAAATGATCTTAACGTTGACATAAATCTTTTTCATTTTCATTGCTATCAATATGCAAGGCTTCCAAATTAATTTTTCTCCCAAATAGTAAATGGTTAGGTGTTAATGGTTGCTCACCTATGTTTTCACACAAAAATGTCAGCGGTCTGTTAATAATAACTGCTTGAATTTCAGCTAGAACAGTCAGTAGTTCATCATACGATAATCTGGTATTGTGTAAAATCTTCTTTAAGCAACGTTTAACGGATAAGTCTTTCAAACATCCCTCCCCACCAAGGAGCTTCTAAATTAAAATGCCATTTAATTCCTCGATTTGACGAAAATCGTTGCGTATCTTCGGCAATGAATTGACTACCATTGTCAGAAATAATTTCAGAGGTAATACCTCGTTCAATGAAGAATCGGCGAAAACTACGAATACAACCCGAAGACGAAGCATCAGAAACTAAATCCAAATGTAAAGCTCTGGTACTGGTACAAGTAAATAAGAACACCCAAGCTTTATACATACTTCCACCATGATAAACATTTTGAACATGTAAAGGTCCGGCATAGTCGAGACCAGTATGTTTAAACGGATGATGATTGGATAGTCGTGATTTCGGTAATGCTGGTGAAACAGGATACGAAACAGGATTTCCCTTCATAATAACGACATAAATAGCACTGTCGGATTAACTGCTTTATGTAATTTGGTGCTTTTGGAATCCAAATTTCGATCTGATGGCATTACGTGTTTCTTTCAAACCATTATGCAAAACTTTAACATGATAATGCAAAGTTACTAGCTTTGTTAAAGGATTGTAAAAATATCGGAAACTTAGTATCAAAGTCTAAAGGAGCGTTTTCTAAGCGTCCCTTACAACGAATATTTTGAAATCGTAAATCTTTTTGTAACTGTTTGTAACTCGGAAGTTGAATTATATCTTTTTGCGCATATTTAATCCACAGTTTTTCTACATGCAATTGCTCGTCCTTTGTAACAAATATATGTAAAACCAATTCTTCCTTACGACGCTTTTTTCTGAGGTTTCCAACAAATCGTAAAACCAATGCGGTAATTCGTAATGTGTAATGTGTAATTAGAATATCGTGCAATGTTCATAAATTTTAAATCAATTTCTTCTTCGGTGCTCTCCGCTGATTCGTCGTTACCAACAATTAAACAAGTCGCATCATCAACCTTGAAATTACTGAAATTAAAACTCGAAGCTGAGATGTTAATGTCGCGCAAGGTCCTGAAAACCATAAGTTATTGTTCACGAACTCAGATACCAAACAACATGTCGACAAAATATCCGCAGGATTTGCCTTTGACTCCACATGAAACCAACTGTCCAGTGAAACTAAATCACGAATGATACCAACTCGCCGTTCGACAACCACCTCATACTTCTTATTAACATTTTTAATCCAATATAGAACAATAGACGAATCAATGCAACACCATGTCACAGAAATATCATAAACCAAACTCAACTCATCACGAACATACTTCACCAGCTTCGCTAACATCACTGCACCATACACCTCCAATCGAGGTATCGTGACCGGTTCGTAGAAAAACTACTATCAGCATGTTCGAACCTCAAATAAACACACGCACCGTAACCTTTCAAAGAAGCATCAGAAAAACCATGCAATTGTGCATCAACAATATTCCCGCCATCGTAACATCGTGGTACATTCAAATGTCAAACACTTTTAAAATCATTGTACGTAACTAGCCACTCGTTCAAAACCTGTCCACTCAAGTCGATGTCCCAACCAATTTTACCTACATAGTTTTTTTGAAACAATGTTTTTAATCGCACAACAATAGGGTTAATAAGAACAAGAGGGTCATAAATGGAAGCGGTAAATTTAATCAATTGTCGTTTTGTCGGTATGTCCTTCGCTAACGATAAAATGTCGTCGAATGTGAATAAGAGCGAATCTTTCTTTTTATCCCACAAAACACCAAGAACTTTGGTAACATGTCCGGTATGAGCAGCATGGGGTTTGGTAACTAATTGTTCCAACTCTTCGGAATTCGAATAGAATTTATGCAGATTGAAATTTGCTTCAACGAGATGTTGTTTACATTTCTGGTAAAAATCATGTGCTGCATTAACAGTAACGCCACCGGAAGTTAGATCATCAACGTGAAGTGAACTCAATAACTTCTGTACAAACAAAGGATCAACATGATTAAATGATTCAGCATGCTTAATAAGAGTGGCACTAAGGAGGAATGACGACGGACTTACGCCATACAATACTCTACTCAATCTATAAATACCAATTTCTGCAGTTTCAATGTTTTGTTCTGATAAATTAGGTAAATCTTTAAACCAAATAAAGCGAACAAAATCACGATCGGTTGAATGTAAACTAATTTCTAAAAATGCCTTCTCGATATCAGTAATGAAGGCTACTTTGTGAGATCGAAAGCGCAATAAAACGTTATAAAAAGGCTCGGTTAAAGATGGTCCAGCATACAAACATCTTTTAATGAAGACAGTCCCACCGATTGTGAGCTTGCATCGAATACCATGCGTACTTTGGTGCTTGGTTTATCCTCACGAATGACGGGTCGGTGTGGTAAATAGTGAACTTGTCTTTTGACACAATCGTTGTTGGTAACTCTTTCAATGACACCTTCTTCAAGCTGTTCTTTGAGGATACTGTTATAATTACGCAATAATTTGGGATTATTTTTCAATTCATGCCTCAATGATCCAAGTCTCTTTAAAGAAACACAATATTTATAAGGGAGCACATCGTGATCATCCTTAAAAGGCAGCCGCACCTCATAACGTTTAGTCTGCGCGCTGAATTTAACATTTTCACAAAAATTTTCAGCAGCTGGTTGATTCTCGATACCAGCGTTTTCGAAGGACCAAAACTTTCCCAACTGATTATCCAACTTATCTTGGACAAACTCAGCACCAATCTTCAATACATTTGCTACCAAGACGGCACTTCTACTACCTTCACCTGACCCTATGCGCCCACTTACAAAATATCCAACCTTTGAATTTAAAGCAACTGGCCCATCCTCACCCCGAACTATACCACCATAAAAAATTTTCAATTATTATCAGCACCCAACAAGACATCCACCTTCAAATCTCTATTATTGCAGTTACTGTCAGCTAAACGTAAGTCTTTCAAGTGTTTATACTTCACACAATCGTTAAAATTCTGTCCTGTTAAAGGATGACAAATATTTCTCACATAACAATCAACGTTGATTTTTTCTCCATCTAAACCGATCACTGAAAACTGCACCCTATCTAAAGTTTCTTTGAACGAATGTTTACCAAAAATACGGATGCAAATCTCACGCTTACCAACAACCTTTAATTGCAATTTTTCACATAACTCTGGCGATATGTAACTTAATTGGGAACAGTTATCGAACAAAATTCTCGTGTTCTCAATTTTTGAAGGATCAGTAGTATTAACAACTTTACCTTTAGCGGTTTGCAACATAACGGAACTCGGGATGTCGAGCGAATTTGAAGATGTTGGTGTTGATGCGAAGATGTTGGAGGATGGAAATAGGATCAAGGCATGGCGTTTCAACAAGCATCTAAATCAACCTCTAAAGGACGCGATTATCTAAAAAATTACACCACACATGGACATGCGCATTAAGGTTGTGTACAGCTTTAGCTGTCATATTTACAAAGGTGGGGGCGATGTGTCTGATTACCACAAAACTAGGAGCTCTGGGTCATTGTCAAGTAAAGCGGAAATCGAAGCGTTCTTAGAAGAGTGCGAAATGAAGCGCCCCGATCTGAAGGATCACGAGTTCTGGAATAAGGCTTATTTACCCCCCCCCCCCCCCCCCCCCCCACTAGAACCACCAAGACCCCCGGAGCATATGAGGGCAAAATTGTCGTTAGCCTCTTTTGGGATTGCCTCCGTATGAATGGTTGACGAGCCACGAGAAGCTGAACCATGTTGGGCCTGTGGCTCACGAGGAATTTTATGGCCGTCTAGGTGGGAGAAACGCACTATCCGGCGAGGAGTACGAGACATTCCGCTCCGACTTTTACAGGCGATGCGGTGTCACCATGATGGACTGGTTGCGTGAGTACAACTTAGCCGATGTGTAACCGTTCATTAAAGCCGTGAACAAGACGAGGTTCCAGTATTACGATGATGAAATCGATATTTTGAAGGACGCAGTCAGTATTCTGGGCGTGTCGATGCGCTACGTATTAAACATGTCTCTACGGCTGAACCCAAAGCTAGAGCTATACGCTCCGGGAGGCCCGTGCAGGCATAGGTGTAAGGACTCTTGCTATAGCAATACTTGTAAGGCCTGCAAGGAGGTACGAAAAACATGTGAAAAATGTACAAAAAATCAGGCCTACGACCTTTTGCGGACGGTGACGGTGGGTGGTGATGCAAACATGCTGTAACCAAGTACCCTTATGCAGGACTTTCCTTGTGGGAAGGAACAGTAGGTCAAGGTAGCCACACCGAAATTGGCACATGACTTAGAGTTACTGGCGCGGGGTGTGATGGATGGATCGCTCTTTGGCTTTGCACAGGTCGATATCGAGGTACCCGAGTATCTGCGTGACAAATTCAGCGAAATTGCTCCCCTGTTTGTCGTCAAGGAATTACCCGATGATCAAACTCCGGGGCACATGCATGAATACTTAAAAACTACGGGCCGCAAGCGTTTTCCGGATACACGTAAGCTTTTGGGTTTGATGAGAGCTGAAAAAATCCTACTGTATACCCCTGTGCTAAAATGGTACCTTAACCATGGGCTAAAGGTTACTTCCTTTCACCAGTTCCTCAAGTACGCTAGAGGTAAGCCCTTTGCTTGGTTTCCTGAGGAAATTGCCGATGCACGACGACAGGCTGATAAAGACTCCGACAAACGTATTGCGGACGATACGGCAAAGTTAAAAGGCAACTCGTTCTACGGGAAGATGATGGAATATTTGGTAAGGCATGCAGATACTACATTTACAAGGGATGAAAAGGAGGTTCATGCCGCCCTGCGGAGCCCGTACCGTGAGGACCTTGAAGAAGTTGGGAATGCGTATGAGGTAAGAAGGGGCAAGCACAAATGTACTATCGATAGAGCCTACCAGTGCGGCATTGCGGTATATTGACTCGCGAAGTTGCGCATGCTTGAATTTTACTATGATTTTCTTGACAAGTACGCGGATCGTTGAGACTTTGAGTATATTTACATGGATACCGACAGTGCATATTTTGCCATTTCTGGAGAAAAGTTACGGGATGTCGTTCGTCCCGAACTGCTTGACGAGTAAGACATAGACGTACAAAACTCGAGTCGAACAGGAGGGTTATTTAAGGCAGAATTTATTGGGTTTCGGATGATTGCCCAGACAGCCAAGTGCTACTTTGTTGAGGGTAAGGAGGGTACTAAATTTTTATGTAAGGACATGTCAAAGAGACAAAATGCTGTGACCTGGGGTAGATATCTAAGTGCGCTAAAGGGTGGTTTAGATATGGCCAAAAACGTGGGTTTTCGGGTACATGAGCAGGGTATGATCACGTATGAACAAAACAAGATCGAGCTCTCGGCCTTCCACGACAAAAGAATTGTACATGACGATGGTGTACATACCTCTCCCCATGTGGTTTAAGGGAATAAAAATGGAAGTGTGTTTGTATATCGTTGTAATTCTACCGTATTCTCTGATCGCATTTTGCTTCTTCCAATATAGACGTATAATAAAGAAGATGTCTGATATCGCACAGGTATTCGAGACAGCCTCTGCGGAATCTTTTGAAAATATCAAAAAGCCCGCGGATCAACGCCAAGCTTTGAAAGAAGCCCTGCGTAAAGGCAAAGGACATCTTCTACCCAGGAAATGTACAGAAGGGTTCATTGACAAGGCCCCTGATGAGGTGGTAGAAAAGGTACATGCCGAGTACGTACAACGTGAGCGTCAAGAGAAAGGGGAGAAGACGTCAAGGGTGCAGGCTACCCATGCTGTCTCCCTATATGCCAACTTGGTTAACAATTTTGTAAATTTGGATTGCGTTGAGGTCCTGAAAAATGATATCAATAATGACCCTATTATTAAAGACTCCTTCGCGGACTTGGAAAAACTGGTATATTATACCTTCGGAAAGTTTCTGGCACCTATTCTTATTGCTGGGCATACGGCCCGACATACCAGTACCGAAAAGAAGGATGGGGCGGAGGTGAAGAAGGCGGAGACGACGGAGACGGCACTATAAGATAAATGAGTGAAGAGGTTCAGAAACAATAAGATGAGAGGGTTATAATAAAACCGCTGAAGAACGAGGGTCGTGTAGCAGCCGGCAAGAGACTTGCTGAATGGAATAGGAAGAAGGCCGACTTAAACAAAAACGTGGGTAAAGAACCTTCACAGGATGATAAGGAACCTATCGCAGGTTCCAGCAACTCCATGGACGGTGTCTACAGGAGTGTAGGAGCGATAGCCGTGCTTCCCATAGGCTTCGGGGCCTGGTATATGTTTAGCAAGGGTAAAAACAAACCCCAAAACACCGCACCAGAGCCCCAACAGGGGAAACAGGACAAAACCCAACCAAATATCGATTTTTTTAAAATGCAGTAAACAAATGAGTGCAAGCAACGTTACCCCAAAAGAAAAGGAAATTTTAGATATGCTCTATGAGACAATTGTAGACCTAGGTTTCACTTTTGCCTATGCCATGGCGGGCAAAAATTTTTTGATTATAACAAGGCCCTCTGCAAAAATGGACACTGAAGACGTCCTCAAAATGGTTTCGTACTTCGCCGCAGGCAGAGCAAGTCGTGAAATGGCCGTATCCAAAGGATGGCTACCCGCAAGCATCGTGCCCAAACAAAAATAGAGCGGACAAACACGAGTTATGAAAGGAGTCAAGTGCCCGGGGGCGCAATACTTAATGGAAAAGTTGCATGGCCTGCCTAGCTAAATCCAGGGAGAGGCGGGCTGTAGCAAATAGACATAATGAGGATGTTGAAATGGATCCTCTTGCTATTGATAGGGACATTAAGGGTGCTCAACAGGATGAAAACTACCTCACCCTGTATGATCTACTCATATACGGCATTATACCCCGATACATCGATCTTATCGGAGAGAGCCCCGAGAAGACAAGTCTCATTGAGAGATATCGCAACGCATTGCGGTGACTGCAGGGTAAATTAATATATACTCCACCACCCCTCGAATATCAGACCCGGAATACCAAGCCCTGCCCTGCCTGCCGGGGTTCCCTGGAAAACAGGCATAGAGGTGTTTCAATATGCTCAGGCTGTGCAGCCCTGTACCCGAGGATACATGATCGAAAGTGGAGCAACTATTAGTAAATGTATGTCGTAAGAGATCCACATACGTCGATCCTTACAGGTTCGACGTCTTGTGGTAAAACACAACGCGTCCTGGACCTCCTCGAGAATAAGTACGGGGGACACTTCAACAATATCATAATTCTATGTCCGCCATTGCGGTGGAACGGTACTTACTTGGGGAGAGCCTCATTATGGAGGGATGATTACGTGTTCCTGATAGACCCCGGAGACCAACTTTTCGAATGGATTCAGAAATTGTCGTTGTTGCTGGCGTGCGAGAACACGTTGTTTGTTATTGATGACGTCATCGCTAACGAGGATCTCGGTAAAAAAAGGCAGCCCTTGCTTGAATTAGATATCAGTGGTAGGCACAGAAAGCATAGTTTATGGCTCTTAACCCAATCCATTTATGGCTCTTAACCCAAGTGACATAAGGACGATCGATGAAGAGACGAACCTGATACCTGACTTGAATCATATTAAGGCCGAGCTGAAAAATTCTAAACATGCATGCCTCTTTGTAAGATTGGAACATCCCAGGAATTGGAAAATTTTGGGGTGAGCACAGCTCGTGCTTGTCTCTAGGGGCAAAAACGAGTTAATGTGAAGGATAACAGGAAATGCACACCAAACCAAACACAATTTTAATACCCGTGAGGGTATTAAAATGACCACGGTTAAATCCCCCGGCTTATGTTGCTTATAAATGTTATTCTGCGTGGGTTGGCAGAGAGAAGAAAAGAGACGTGCTTGCTTAACATAACGTAAATCTTAACTAAATAAAATATGTTAGAGTCAATACAATAAAGTTCTTGGTGTATTATGCCGAATAGAGCATGTGCGACATAACAATAAGAGAAAGATATCGTCGCAACTCGCCCTATTCAACGCAATACCCTCGGGAGCCATCGAGACTTTGTTTAGTGAACAAAATTGACCTTTTTTTAGACGCGCTGATCTTAGTAGGTTTCTAGGGATTGCCGATATAATACGCAATTTTCAACATTTAGCCGAAGAAACCACAACAGGGCAAGAAGTTGTAGGACAGAAGGGTGGGGGTGGCACCCCCATACGTTTTAGAGGGTCAAATCGGCATGACGTCTTCGTTACGTTAAATGGGGCCATCGAAATTGTTGTAAAGTCAAAAATTTCTAGGGCCCTAACCTTGACAAAATGGTTAATTGGCAAGGGGGTTGAAAAATTGCAGGATGAACTCAGGGAATAGCGCCAGGTCCTCGAAAACAGAGATGTTAACATTGCCATTCTCGAGAACGATCTTGAATCCTGGGACAACCAACTCATGGTACTGGGGGATGAGCTCGAGGCACAGGTGCGGGAAAATGCAAGGCTTAGGGAAAGACATGTACCCAATGCCGGGACCCGGGCATTGATAACGTCATCATCATCCACCGTAATCACAGCGCACAGCATGACGACGAATACCATCATCTTCCCCATTACTGCACGCGTGTTCAGAGGCGCAATATTAGCAGGAAGAGATTGTGGTTCAGTGAAAGTTACACAGGCGCGGAGGAGATTGTCGTCATCGACAACCCCAACGGCATACAAGCCTTAAATCGGTTTGAAGAGGAGGGACGGAACGTTTCGGAAATATTTTCAGGCTTATAGATTTTACCCAGGATAACCTGTACGACTTGGTTGTTCCGGCACTGGAGGATTAGGCAGACGGTAATTTTTTCACTACTCCTACGGGTATTGAAAAAAAACCTTTTTGCCCCTTTCAGCTGTATGTTACAAGGTAGTGAAATATCAAAAAGATGGAAGCATATCTACAAAGGAATCAATTACAATATCCAGGTACCCGTACTACATTGCTGTATCAAGGTGGGATTGGTGACCGGATATTACCCTGCCTGCATGATAAATTTCAGGTATCGAGGTGGGGTATACTACGAAGGTTTTGAATACCCTACGGACAATGATCTTTCACACAGGCGAAAACGTATGGGCAACATTTGCGAAAAACGAGATAGATGATGATCTCAAGGATGATATTGAACGTCTTGGACTCCATATCGTTGCGGTTAAAGATAACAACTACGGAGCACTCTGCTACCAGATCGTCAAGGATAGGGACTTGAAGCTATCGGGTTTGGCCGATATAAAAACAATAAGCAAAATACTCAACTTTCCAATACCGGATAGACGTCTAGTCAATATTGATATGGAGAATGAGCCTAATGTCATCAAAGGCATCGTCTATGGGTACCCGTTCTACACCCAACATCCTTTGGATTATGTAAGGGATCCGAATGAAGATGATGCTTTGGATGACAAAATAGCTTTGGGTGAAGATGATGACGAAATAGATTTGGATGAACTAGGGGAACTCGTGAAAGCATATTGCCATTCTTTGATAACCTTTGCCGGTACCTGAACATCCCCTGGTACCTGCATGAGTTCTTCCGACACGAAGCTGCGATCAGAACCGTCTTTTAGGTAGTATAAAATACGACTACCCGTCACAATACGATCCAACCTATAAGTAGGTTTGCTCCAAAAGGCGTCAGTTGCGCGTTTTCTAGAGTCACCATGCTCCTCTCCGGGTTGTAGGAGGTACAAGTACAGTCCATCCTCGGGCAGGGGGTTCTCTTCGGGATATTGCTGACCTTTTGCAAGTGGGACATCTTCGATCTTGATCGCCTTGTTAGGTTTCATGTTTATCATGGTGGTTTAGGTATTGTTAAGACTTTTGACGATGGTATACAGGTGCTTGACCCTAGGGTGTAAAAGTCCTTCAATTGCGCTGCCTCCTTCTCCGAGGCATTATAAAATTGATACATATCATTGTCCAGCTCCCTCAATCTCTTGCCCGCCTTAAGTTGCTTCTCTCGTTCTTTCGCAAACCAGTCGAGTTTTTTCTGTCTATCCCGTATCCACTGAGCCTGGGCTGTATTAAGCTTTTCAACGGCCTCGTCGTGCCGTTTACGTTCGGCCGGCCCTTGCCCCGATAGCCTAGAAAATAGATAATCAGTTCCGGAGAAGGCTAGGGCGTTGATCGCTGCACCTGCAACAATAATAGCTATTATCGCCGTCTCTTTATTCTGAGACATGTTTTCGCTTGCCCACATAGGTTGGGTATTGGTGTAATAAAGCCTTTTCGCCACCTCGGCAAGCGATGGAACAACCCCATTTTCCCGATACTTAATCGGTATCTTGTGATCAATGTGCCACTCCCCATGGTTGTCGCAGGTCATACCCCCAACAAAGTTGGCTTCAATATGGTCCCGAAGGGTAGCGATATCGCCACCGATATACTCCCGGGAGCGGAGCTCCTTGTTTTCCTTTAAAGTTTAGCGGGTTTGGTTTCTTACGGTACTAGTCAGATGCCCGGAGAGGTCACAAATGACACAATTTCTCTTTTGTTTTTCATGGCGGCAAAACTGACTGCCCTCGCATTCCTTGCAGTAGGCCCTCTGTTTTTCATGGTGATAAATCTGACTGCATTTACACTCTTTACAGGAGGACCTCAAACTTTCATGTCCACAGATTTCAACTCCCCCACAGTCCCTGCAGCGAGATCTCACCCTTTGATGGGGGCATATTTGACTCCCCTTGCAGTCTTTACAATAGGCTCTCTGCTATTGATGGGGACAAATCTGAGTGCCCTTGAACTCTTTGCATCGATACCTTATCCTTTGATGAGGGCATATTTGACTTCCCCCGCACTCTTTGCACTCTGTTCTTCGCCTACCATTCTTGCAAATACTATTACCCCCGCACTCTTTACAGGTGGATCTCACCCTTTGATGGGGGCACTTGTTTTTGGTACGCTGCTGTTTCGCCTTATCCAGGCAGCACATGCAACCTTTTGTCGGTTTTCCATTTTTCAACACCCTAAATGCATCCAAGGCCAACACTTTTTTACAATTCGAGCATCTCTTGTTTTCTTCAAAATTGATTTGTATTTGCCTCTGGGGACAAATACAAATTGTGGTTGTTTAATACTCCACGGAGTGGAGGCGGCCATCGAGTATAGCTGAATAAGCTGGCCGTCTTGAAGCAAATACACGTAGGTCATGAAATCTCCGATTCCGTCCGCCTTCTTTGTGATATGCAGGGTAATCCCATCACTTAATCGTTGTAGGGACCTTCCGCTACCATCTAGGTGGTGATCGGGAGACGCCCGAAAGACGATGAAGAGGGCATACCCTTCGTTAAAAAATTGCCCGATGGTCACGTTCGAGCCATGGCTACCAAAGAGGTTAACAAGGTGGTCCTTGGGTAACATTGCGTGAAAGTACAAATCATTTGGCTCTCCTTCCACCGTAACGCTAACCTTCTCAATCCCGGGGTTATAAAACGTTTCGTTAGCGCCGGCGTAGGCCTTCACTTTTCCAGGGTCTATGAAGAGTAGCAAGACGCCCTTAAACGATTTTGAAGGGGTGTCAATTTGGATGTTATAACTTGTGTATACTTTTTTATGGCAAGCACCTTGCTACGGAGTATCCTTTCGTATGGGAGGAACAATCTTTCATACCTCGACATCATAGTGCTCGCAAGAGCTTCATGACTGAGCTTGTCAAATTCAAGCCTAATGTTGTTTATCCCATAGGTGGTATCGGCTGCCTTCGCCGCTGCCCCGGACCCCGTACCTCCATCCTTGATGACGTCAGTATGTCCTGCAAAATGTATTACGAATTGTAGCCTGTCGTACAGGCCCGCTGTATAAAAGGGTAGGTCCCTCGTCAGTTCAAACATCTTGCCTAGTGGTATGCAGAAAGTGTTGCCATTTGCCGCCACGATTGCCTTCTCCTCATCCGTTCCCACATGACCAGTTGCCTTGACCTGCAGGGCCGTGATGGTCCCGTCGTTAGGATTTGTCCCCTCTAGAACAAGGTTGTTGTCCCTATCAAATTTTGGCAGCCACAGGTCTCTACATACGGGCAGGATATTGTAATCCGATATGTTTTGAATTTCGTTGCCATTCAAAGTGATACGTAGGTTCTTTACTAGGCTTTTACCAATGTTTGACACGATCGTACGTGTCGTGTTGGTCCCCGTCAGCGTCAGGTCAAATAGAAACTTGAGACTACCTGGAAAGATGACATCATTCCCGGACATATTAAGCATATCCACACGCAGGTCCTCGTTCTGGTTGATGGTTGAAGGTATGTGACTTATCTGAACCCTTTTTTTGGACTTTTATCCCAAAGAGTTGCTTCATCTCTGCGTAGGGGTCTAGCGTCGTTCCAAATGCACTCATATTTATTACATAAGGGAAATCTTTAAATAAAAGAATGCCAACCAATCCAGTAATTGTACCTGACATCGATATTGATGATGATGAGGAGGATGGAGGTCATCCGGATAAACCAGATGATACTACGTCAAAACTCCCCGGAACGCCAAAACTCCCCGGAACGCCAAAACTCCCCGGAACGCCAAAACTCCCCGGAACATCGGGGCCTTCAAGGACACAACAACAGGGGGATACGCTGACGGGACAGAGGCAAAAGTTACTAAAATCAAAGATCGATGGCCTTTACGATCATCTTACGAAAAAATTGGGGTTACAGCCTAATGCGTGGTATTATGATATGTTCAGGGAAGACAAGGGTAATCAACTTATTATAAAGGAAATAGTGAAAGGTATGAGAACATTCAAGGAAACAGTGGTTACAAATCAAGATGATAGGCTGAAAACCGTTGGTCAGATACAAACGCTCCTGGGTAGTAATCGCCTGCAAACCCTAGGGTTTGTAGACTATGTTTTACCCAATAAAGGTGGTAAATGTAGGGCCCAGAACCTCCTGAAAAGGTATAATAAAATAGAGGAGGAGGCCGAACATATTGAAGTGAAATCGTTGGAGGAGATGGATGAATTTGTAGATGCAACGGAGAGCCTTATACAAGACACTTCGTTTGTCGGGCCTTATGAAGGTGGCATCACCCCACATGAAAGAAGGGGACTTGACCTCGAGCTTAAGATGTTAAGGGGTAACTTGCAAAGCCTGAAAAATGAGATGATCTTATAAGACAGTGAGATTAACAAGGCAGAGGGTAGGGTGAAAGAAAGAAGCAGAAGATCGGGGCAGACGAAGGACAGAAGGCTCTTCTTGAGAAGGAGATAGAAAAGGCGAAGAAATAGATTAAGGATCTGAATGATAAAAAGAGGGCCATAGGGGAAGCACATGGTATACTATCCACTGACATATACCCCCAACTGAGGCACATTAAGGACACGCTCTTGAAAATTGCTGGAGATAACACAACTCTGCTTGAAAAGCTTCGTATACTCTTCAGGGAACAAGGGATAACCATAGCGAGTATTGTCTCCGCTATTGGTCTATTGATAAGCACCATTGTGCTCTCTGTTACAGGAGGGGGAGGTGTCGCAGCAGGTGCCGCAGGTGGTAGTGAAAAAGGGTTTGTGCAGAAACAACTGGAAAGGCTTGGAAATTTTCTCAACTACCTAGCAGGCATATGACCGACATTCACCATAGGCTGAGACTTGTTTGTCCACAGTTGGATGAGGATAATTGCCTCCTTGATGGCAAAAAGTTCAAAATTCTGGCCCTGCTTCCCACCAAAGAATTAAACGCCTGGGGGGACATGCTGACCTGGAGTTTTGATAACCCAACGTACCTTCCACTAAAAGGCTCCACAGACCGTTTGGAGTTTTAACTTTTAACAGACGCATTCTACCGTGAAAAAAAATGTGACGTTCACCGGCCTTACGATGCAAATCCTGATAAAATAAATGAGCGATATAGCGATATAGCCAAATTTACCGAGTGCGCCCGCGGAAGGCGCGGATATGCAGGAGGAGAGTATACAGGCTGAAAAAAAATCGATGATATTGAAAAATACCTTCGAAATAAAATAAAGGAGCGGGACAAGCTTGCAAAGAAATTTAAAATGCATGGGACCTGAGTACGATTCTGTGACCATGGCTTGCTTGGTGTGAGCGTGATTACGTCGGGACTTGGCATCGGCGCTATAGTCTCAGGACTAGGGGTACCCTTGGCTATTGCCATGAGGGGGCTCACTATTGCGGCCGGGATAGGTCAAGCAGGCCTTAGAAATGTCTCAAAAAGACTTGGGGTTAAGAGCAAAAAGCATGAGGGTATCAGGCTGCTCGAGGAGGCTACATTAAATTCTATTATCGATCTTATTTCAAAGGCAATGGGGAACGGTGTGATTAGTGACTATGAATACAGTCTGATCAGTAGAGAAAAAGAGAGGTATATACTAAAAGAACAAATGTGGCAGCGGTTTAACCGTGTCGTTAACAGCATCAACGAGCAAGAGCGTGCCCAGCTGGTTGCCAGGGGCAGGGATGAGGGGAGAAAAGAGATGCAGGATGAGATTTTAAAAAACGTTCGACCTGCACAGTATGTAAGCGGTACTTAGAGTCCCGCCTGAGTATGAGCCTTAAATATATATTCTTGGGATTTCAAGCATATATTTTGTAAATATACATTATAGATTCAATTTTTACTGCAATACAACGGGTCTTATAGCTTGCTTAACATACATACCCAATATAGGCCCTAATTGCTTAAAAGAAGTTTCACCTTTACCTTTGGTTTAAAAACGTAGCTCCGCCATATTTAAATTTTGCATAATAATTTGCAGACTTGTTGCATTTGTGAAACTTGTGAAACGATGGGCAATGTATGGTGCATGGTTCCCACATCTTGTAGTATAATACAACTAATTTTGCATGGCTAAAGGTTTGACTGTACGGTGAAACTCTTATACAGCTATAGCCTCATCTCCATTTTATTTGACTATTTTTAAAGACAACATCATAAGAAGAATATTTGACGTTAGTACCACGCCAAGGAAAGTCCCCTTTCCAAGTTATTTATATTTGAAGATAGGGGTTAGCCTCATTTTCATGTTATTTAGTTGTTGACAAGAGCGCATCTGGAAATGTTACTGCTAAAAGCATGCAAAAATATCGAATATAGTTTTTTTTCTAAATTTTTGTGGGCAACGGCTTGTTGTCAGTATTTTTTTCAATTTTAACAATAGTTGTTTTGTTTAAATTTTTATATTTTTGGCCCCCTTTTTATGCGACAGGCTTTCATGAAATTTATTGACAACGTCTTTGCATATACGTGCTGTTCGTACTTCTGCATTTGGTTTGAAATCCATTAGGCATCAAAGTGTCCTATCATGGTCTAGTTGTCAGAATACCTTACCTGAAATAAGACTTTTAGATCTCCCTTTGCATAGACTTAAATCTCTAATAAAGCATACATTGTTGTCTAATTATGTTTAATTTATATATACCTAAAATTACTATTGTTCACAATCACTTTCACACCACTTTTTTCTTGGGATTTGCAATTGCAATATTTTTCACATTTTTTCGCTTGTCTGTCTTGTTTTGTAGTGTTGTCTGTGTAAGTTGTGTGTTTTGTATTGTCCACGGTGGCTGTCATACTTCGAGCTCTGCTAACTTTGGCAGTTTCCGGGGTTTACTAGGGCAAAAGTTTTAATTAATAATGTATATTTATCTCCTAGTAAACTGAAATATATGTTTATTTCATTCATTCATTCATTCATTCATTCATTCATTCATATACTTCCCATTCTTGTTTTGTGAAGTCCCTGTTTACATTTCAAAATTATTGCTAATAGATACCGCTCAGTGCAAACCTTATGGTCTGTGGAAAAGGAGAGCACATAAATATCTGATCTGTAGAATAAAACTACAGTCTCAACACTACCTCAAAAACTACTTCGTGTACAATTAACCCCATAAGGAGTGGTCGAGATGTATTAGTATGATTATTAGTCTAAGATATGAACATACTTACCCACAAATGCAGATAGTAGTAACCGGGCTCCTAACTTGTTTGTTAAGAACAGGTTTCTCCCATTCGGATTTCCAATGGCATGTATTCAGCCCCTTTGTGATACCAATATGGTCACTCAATTCCATGTACTAGTAGTTGTTGTTAAAATGACTATATAATTTGTTAACAAATGTTTCAAGTTACTTATAAGCATTATAACTTTAGTAAAATTAAGTATTCATGGGTAAAGGTGGAAAAAGTGGTGGGGGTGGTGCAAAAGGTGGAAAGGGTGCAGCAAAAAGTGATGGAGCTAGTAGCTCAGGTATATATTTTAAAGTATTATTTATATACCTAGTTTATTCATGGTGGTCATTCATGTGCTACTTCTTTTTTGTCAATCTTTGGATAATGAAAAACTTGTTTACGAAACTTTTTTTATGAAATCATATTTCTTTGTGTATAATATTTGAAATTTTATTTCAGATACCAAAGCAAGTGGAAAAAAATCTAATGCAGGAACAGCTGTAAAGGTAAATGTTTATAACCTATGAATTAGAAACAGTGTTGGGGTTGTGATAATCCTTTGCATATTACGTTTTTCCTGACTATACGATGCAATGATTGTACTTTTGCAAATATTTGCGTTTAAGTTGATATTCGCTATGATGAAACTTTGCAATGAAGTTTAGCATCAATTTTATAGTTATGAACATTTCATATGATAATCATGTGTCCGGTGGTATACGTCATGCTTTCAAGTTAAAAAGCATTCTCATGCAGTTGCATGTTTGAAATATTGTTTATGTAACTCACTGTTTTTTTGTTTCTTGCTTGTTATTTGAATGCTAGATAATTGCATATACTATAAGAATGATGAAGTTTGCTGTTAAAAAATAAAAATAATTAAAAACATGTTTTTTAAATTAGCTTCCAGCTCTGACTAGAGCCATAATCACATTCATACTCACATTCATACATTTTGTATCCAGAAAAAAAATTATGTAAAATACTTTTTACAATTCCTAAGAGAATAAGTTAATCAATTGAATGAATACAAAGGTGCTGATGTTATATTCCTATTGAGACGCGGTTTCCTTTCTGTATCAAAAAAGTTGTTTAGACGCAAAAACTACAAAATTGTAAAGGGACGCAGTGTGGTTGGACTGCAGCAAGTGATTCCCAGCTGCACTATTATGACAATTAACAGCCCTCTTGCCAGTAAGGTGTGAAACTCAAAGATGTTCAGAAGCCCTTACATTTAGGTTATGCATAGTCTTACTAATATAGGCATTGCAGCAACCACAAGAGTATTTGTACACGACACTGGAAAACAAAGACTTGGGGAGTTTATGATTAAATCTAAACAAAAAACCTAATTGTACAGAAGATCTGAAAATAATGACATTAATTTTATACCCATTACTAATTTATATTCTTTTCTGGTGTTTAGCTGGCTAAATTGAGTGATTTGGATTTTATATTTTAGCTACACTAGCATTGCAGTTGGAGCTTTAACCAATGTTGTTGGCATACACACTTTATTCTTTGTAATTGGATATCTTTTATTTTTTAAAACATTTGTAAATAACATGACTTGGCTATACTGAACATGTGGGGTTAGCGGTATTAGGCTGAATATTGGTTTTCATCATGTTATATATTCAACAAAATGTAATAAAAGCAATGCAATCATGTTTACTCATAAGTTCTTTTGAGCCTTAATATTTTAAAAAAGTATTGCCTGTGAGAAAGTTACAGTTGCAGCTACAGATAATTGTTGTTGTTTTTTAAATTCATAAAATGTTCTGTCAATAAGTATATAACATTGTTTAAGTATTGCAAGATTGTTATCTCACGTCGGGTATTATTGTGTGTATTGTCATTTATTTGTACTTAAAACCAAAGTTCAACAACTTGTACTTGTATTATACTTGAGTTTACGAATTTAAGCATTCTAGTGTAAGAGGGCAATATGGTTTTTTATAAAGAAAACTATGTGTTTTAATGAAATAATAATAAATAGGAATGCTTTATTGGAAACTGATTCCTTTAAAAGCTAAGACAATTGTAGATAAATAAACCAGTCATGATTTGTTCCAACCCACATGTTGTTTCAATGCAACATATTTGGCCAGTTAAACTGAACAGCACTCCCTAACATATGTATAATACACGATCGATTTACAACAATACCTTAACATGATGGTCACATGCGCACTTAGTTTTTAGTCAGTGGAAAATGCAATCAAATGGAAAAGAGCCTTTATTGACACTATTTATGTAGATGTTTGCTCTTTGCAACATTTGATCTATATTTGAAATCAGCCCAGAAATTATAACATTAGTTTTTTCAGATAAGGGGTTACAACTAAATTACGTCCAGATTACGACCAGATATGTGTCTTGACGAAGTCGTTTGTGCCACAATGGAGTATTATCAAGTTTTGCAATTTATTTTTTTGTCGGTATTATGTAGTTTTTCATGCACTCTATAATATTGATTCCGAACAGGATTTCACATAAACCTTGTCATTATTGTCATTATTTCTTAGTTTTCATCCTTTAATTTCTTTAATTCTGCACCAATAACAGGTTAGATGTAAGGTCGATACAAGTTAACAAATTTTCTGAAGAAAAACACTTTTACACTTTGATATATGCATTTGTAGAGAACACATTATGCTATTATACGTTTTTTTCGATCAGCTTTTCAACAAGTTTTTTTGGATGTTGGTGAGTCATTAATGATGTCATGGAAATATAACCCGTAACTGTTACCTTTCCTGGCCAAGTGGATTTTTCCATGGAGCATTTAGGTAGTAGAAAATGTTACTGCTACTATTCATTATGAAATTATTTATGACAGGTTAGACATATTTTGTGTGAAAAACATTCCAAATGCATGGAAGCCATGGAACAACTGAAAGCAGGAAAGAAATTCAGTGATGTTGCTACACAGCTTAGTGAGGATAAAGCAAGACAAGGGGTACGTTTGTTATTTACGTTAATACATCGTAGCACAGAATTGCACCAAGTGATTCGTTCTTGTTTTACTAAGTTTTTGTTTTTGTAGCTATTAGTTTGTATTCTTAGTTTGCCTAAAGCTTTGGCTTTAACTTTGTGCCAAATTTATTTGTGCCCCTTATAATAAAAAGCATACAATCTGTTTGTTTTAAACCACTATATCGTCACATGAGTTAAGAGTTATGCTCGATCCATTAGCGAGGGAGAAGGCCATTGCAAACTCGCCTCAGATTGATAGCGCAGTTGGAAGTGAAGTAAGGGAGTTGAACCAATGGCTGCTTGTTTGATTCCTGCTCAGTTCAAGTCTTCGTTTTCACCAAAAGATACTTCCTCCACTGCTGAAGTTTGTACATTTGATTCACATGTATTTTAGGGTGATTTGGGGTGGAAGACCAGAGGTGCCATGGTATGTTTCTTTAAAACTATTATAGCTTCAATAAAATGATATGATTGATTAACAAAGTTTCGCGTACAAAAACCTTCTGAGATTTTTCTGTTTATTTTTATGGAATTTTTATCTTCCTATTTATAAAATTATTTTTGCAATTATTATATTCCCTAGAAGCTGAAAAGCAGGGAACAAATGTTTTAACTGTTCTTACCCACTTACCCACCACTTACCCACCACTTACCCAGAAATTTTAAGAGCACCTGTGACAAGCTGTTAATAATTATTATAGGTTTATCGTTCAAGTCATTTTTGTAACCATAGAAAACTGTTACATTTTCACTGCAATCGTGGAAGAAGTGTGATGAAACATCCTAAAAATAAAATGCGTTGTAATAATTTTGTCCGCGATTGTGGTACAGTCAATAATTTTGGACCTTGTAGGAGAGTTAACACCTGATTTTATTAACAAAATTTGAGGAACGTTTTGAAATATAATAAAATATGCATAGGATATCAATATGGATGAAAAATATCAGAGTTTTGTTATTTTTAAATTATTTCTGAAATGACTCTAATCAGTAATGCAATCAGTAATCTAAGGAGTACTGATGATAGATTGCTAAAAATGAAAAAAGATTGTGTACATTTACACTCTTTAGTGTACTTAATCATAACGAATTCAATTACTTTTGATATTTGACTTAAACCTTTCTTTTTTTTATATTCCTGACTTTTACACTTGAAATTGACATATAAGAAGTATGGTAAAAATATCACATTGTGAATTTTTTAATTTTTTCCAAAATATTAGTGCAGATCATATCAGTAACATATTAAGGATCGTCTCAAAATGTTCGTATGTTTTTTTCGTATAATTATACGAACGCTACGAAGTACTTCGTTTCGTGAAACGATTGTCATACGAAGTGCTTCGTTTAAAATAAAAAATATAAACGAAGTTTATACGAACTTTTTTAATACCTGATACGAACTTAAACGAAGTTTTTTTATCGTACAAAATGAAATGATACGAACTTTGAACAAATTAAATTGCTAAACGATCTTGAAACGAACTTCAAAAGTACCGGCGTAATTGTGCATAATAATTTCAAAACGAAACGAGAAACAAAAGAATTAAACGGTTTTTTTTAAAAAGACGAAAAGAAACGAACTTTAAACGAAACCAGAAATAAAAAAATAAAATATACGAGGTTGACTTTTTTGAAAAGACTAGTAAAATTGCATATTCATGTGTAGATTCATCAATCTACACAATCTACGGTGATCTTTTCGTTTTCTACGATCCCGTTTTCATGATTTTTAAACGATCTATGGCGATCTTTTCGTTTTCTACGATCCCGTTTTCATGATTTTCAAACGATCTCGGCGATCTTTTCGTTTTCTACAATCCCGTTTTCATGATTTTGAAACGATCTATGGCGATATTTTCGTTTTCTACGATCCCGTTTTCATGAATTTTAAACGATCTACGGTGATCTTTTCGTTTTCTACGATCCCGTTTTCATGATTTTTAAACGATCTATGGCGATCTTTTCGTTTTCTACAATCCCGTTTTCATGATTTTTAAACGATCTACAGCGATCTTTTCGTTTTCTACGATTCCGTTTTCATGATTTTTAAACGATCTATGGCGATCTTTTCGTTTTCTACGATTCCGTTTCATGATTTTTAAACGATCTACGGCTATATTTCCATTTTCTAGGATCTCGTTTTCAGGATTTTCAAACGATCTACGGCGATCTTTTCGTTTTCTACGATCCCGTTTTCATGATTTTGAAACGATCTACGGCGATATTTTCGTTTTCTACGATCCCGTTTTCATGATTTTTAAACGATCTACAGAGATGTTTTTGCTTTCTACGATGGAAGACCTTAGACAATAAATCCAATTAAAATAAACGAAGTTCGTTTAACGAAACGAACTTTATAATTGTTGAAAAAATTTCAATATAAAACTATAGATAATAGTCCAATTATAATAAACGAACTACGTATAAGCAAATTTTTATACGAACTTCTTTAAAAATGATACAAACTACATACGAACTTTATTTTAAATGATGCAAACTTTATACGAACTTGTAATTTTGATGATACGAAAAAGTTCGTATTAAAAGTAAAATGATACGAAAGGTTAAATAAATCGATACGAAGTTTTTTATACAAATTATACGAACTACGTACGGACATTTTGAGACGGTCCCAGTAATAGAAAATTTTTTTCAGGGCAGTAAAGTTCACATACTTCGCAACAAAATAATGTTTATACCAATAAGTCCATTATAAATCCATATAACAAAAACTTAATGGTTTTAATACTTACATTGTGTACAGTAAATATGTTTTTAGTTAAAATTGATAATTAGTTTTCAAAACCAAAAAAAAGGGTAAATTTTAACCTTTTTCGTTCATTTTTGATTAAAGGGGCTACGGAACGGCTGTTGGTTTTCAACTTTAGTGACTTACACAAAAGTCGAGCTGATCGCGGCGGAAAACAAAAATGGCTATTTTTCCGGAATGTATGTAATTTACAGACTCGAACATATAGATATATCTAGAATTTTGATCTTCACCAGCCCTGGTTATGTTTTCTTGCTGAAATATTTCTTTGTAATATACTTTTCGGAAAAAAATATTGAACCAGCGAGCAATGTGCGCTGGTCTGTTCATTGCGCAAAACGCGTTTGCCGGATTTTTAATATGTGCGCGGAATTAACGGAATGTGAGCATTTTAACCGGTTCGTAGCCCCTTTAAGGCGTGAGTATAGGAAAAAAATCGTTTTTTTTTCTTTTGAAGTTTTTCTACAACATTTTCCATAAGAATATACTTTTCAAAGTTCTCAGGTTTTTTGTGATTTCTGTTTCTACAATTTGTTTTTGTTCTACCCATACTCGACTGTGTGTGATTGCGAATAATGTGAGCAAACACGTGCGGAATAAAAAGATATTAAAAAAACCTGTTATCTAATAGTCGTTACCATAGTGACCAATTATTTATGCAGAAGTATAGGAATTCTGTAAAAAACTTTAAACCTCTTTTTCACAGCGTTCATTTTTTAAGAGAGGACTTCGTACGTTCAAAACCTCTTTTACGAAACTATAAAGGCTCTGGGTTGGAGAGCACCTCTAGCGTGGAAAGGAATGTCTGATCTAAAAACGATTGTTTTTTATTTCGTGAGTTTGAGCAGAAGGCGAGTTATGATGAGTTTTCCGACGATCAGAGGTTAAAAATTGTGGAAAAAAATGTAATAATAAATATCTCCAAAAGTAAAAATTGTTAAGAAAAAATTTAAACACCGTTTTTAGAATAATGTTTTGTGATCCCAAAAAAGCAAACAGAACCTAGTAGTTTTGTAAATGGGATCTCATTTGTAGGAGAGGAGTCGTTTTTTATTCGTGTCTGTAATCCCTATTCATACCGGCAGTGTGCACAACGTGCACATGTAAAATTTAAAAAAAAAAATTAAAATCCAAAATTTCTCTAATCTGTGAGGTCCTCCTCACTAATAATACAAAATTGTTTTTTCAACATATAAGTGGTTGGGAAGCAAGACTAACCAATCTAACAAAAGGAAAAAACATGGCATACAATGTTTTACCCGTTGATTTTCGCTGTTTATTGCAGTCCATTTTACTCAAAAAAGGCCGACAACGCGATTTGTACCCCTGTGTGTGACCGCCCAGAAAGTTTTTTTTTACAAAATATTTTTTTTTAGTGGTACATTAATGTTAAAATGTTATCCAGTCAAAATTTCAGAGCCATGGGACTAACTGAACAATTTCAAAGGACCATGAGCCCTATGTGCACACTGCCGGTTTTAAGCGGTCCCAAAAAAGCCGGTATGAACAGGGTTAAACCTTCAACCTTTATTTTTTCTTAAAAATTTTTATACCATTATATAGGAAACCATACAAGCTTTCTAAAAATATATACATTGATGTATCGAAATAAAGTTTTGGTGAATTAATAGCATTTTAAAATATCACACCTTTTTTGTATACTCACGCCTTAATTTCTCAAGTTTGTGACAATTTAACCCTTTTTCTTCCCTTGAGTGCTGTTTTCTCACTAAAATTCAGTTACCTTGAGGAATTAATGTTTCTAAACCCATCTTGAACATGTCCATAATTTGTATAACATGACATTTAACGTGAAGAGAACTACATATTAAATACCCCTAAAAAATCTTTAATATTGTGTGTTGTTATCACTGATAATTTTTATATTCAGTTTGTATAAGCGAAAATTTGCTCCCTGCACTCTATACTATAATTTATATACTGTAATTTCTGCAGCTAATTATTTCCCTTACATGCAGTCGACGCTCGAACTCCCCGCGGACCGACGAAAAAAAGGATGATCGAGATATCGAGTGTCGAAAGCCTTTAAAGTTTGAGAGAGCGAAATACCCGTACTTGTTCATGAAAGTTTACGTTTTTGATTTGATTGTTTAGTCAAATATGTGGAACAGAAAAAGGTAGCCATTTTTAAAATAAGGAGGATTTTAAAAAACCCCAAATTGTAAACATTTGACAGTCCTATGTATCAATCGAACTTTTTATAAAATCGGATGTTTATTCGAAATATAAGGGAAAAGTTCGAGATAAATTGATAAACTTAGCTGAAGGGACCGGGGAAATAGTTCGAAAAAGCAAAAGTTGAGATAACGGGTATTCGAGATATCGTGCGTGGACTGTATATATGATATAGGATATAGATTAATTTTTGCGGCAAACTCGTTTTTTTTCACTTGAATTGTGCAAGATACGTAAAACCGTGCTTGGTTTCTTTTAACTATTTGCGACAAAAACCACTGTTTCAACTTCCTTGAAGGTGACAGTATACGTTTATTGTATCAAGAAATCGTTATTTTTTATTAGCCATATTAAAGAAACAACGATCTTTCCAATGGTGAAACTATTTATTTTTCGAAGGGGAATATTGACTTTATCCAAATAACTAACTTTTTTTCTAATCGGTATTTCACACCTCAAATTGAATAAGAGTTAAGAGTGAATGTTTTTATCATCGTCTCGAGTATAACTTTTAAAATGAAATTATATTTCCTTTCCGAAAAGAAACACTTTCAGTTCTAAAGGTGTATGCCATCCTGTTCTGTTTCTGCAAGTCACAGAAAAATGTTAAACGACAAGTTCTATTTCTAGGGTATTCTCAGTCACGTATTTGCGAATAATAAAATTTAAAAGGACAACTTTCTAAATAATCATCGCCTCGGAAGTGTGAAAGTATCACCATCATTATGAGTATGCTTGAAAGGTGTGATATTTTAAAAAATCTTTAGAAAACGTCAGAAGATCTACAAAGGAGTGTGCTACTGTGATGAAGCCAACGTGTTTATCTAAAAGCGATTTTTTTTTTAAAATCAACAATTCTCTAGATATTACATCTTAAAGACGAAAGTTTAAGTTAAAAAATGGCTTTTTTAGAAAAAGTAGAATAAATCAAAAACAGGGACTTTGTGGAAAATAATTAAAAAATCGTTTTTACATACGTCTATCTCGATTCTAAAGAACATCGAATAAGATTTGGAAACGAAGTAGTTTTGTAAATGAAGTCACTTTTTTGAAGGCAGGGTGTGTTTCAAATATGTTTCTGTATTTTCTAGTGTTAAAAAGTTTCAAATTATTTTTATACCATTTGATAGATGTTTAAAAATGCTTTTTGGTGATGTATGAATGAATAAACTTTAATTAACTATCGCTGAAAAAATCGCGATTTAAAAAACCATTCTCAAAAGGTATACCGTCACCTTGAAAAAGAAAAAATTTGAGAGGCTCAAATAAAAAAATCTGTGGCATATTTTTTTCGATTAAAAGGTTTTTGATGCAAAATGAAGAATTTAATTTTGCCATCGGAAGCTCTTATTAAGAAAATGTTTTTTATGAAAGTTTGCATTTTGAATATGTTCCATGAAAAATGATAACAAGAAAGTATGGACAAGCATCAGATCTAATGTGAAGTAAATACATTCTTTGACCAGCATCGTTTGACTCATTGTCTGAAAAAATTTCAAATAATTTTGTGATTCGGTAGTTTTAAAAAAAAATTGCGGGACTTAATTTGACAATTAAAATTGCAAAAATGTCTGTCTGTCTGTCTTGTTTTGTTTAAATTTTAGGTTGGACCATTTCAAGAAGCTGCATTTGCATTGCAGCCAAGTACTGTGGACAATCCTAAGTATACAGACCCACCTGTGCGAACAAATTTTGGATATCATATAATTATGATTGAAGGCAAAAAATAACAACGCTATGAATTTAACACAGTTGAGATTGCTCGGGATATGAAAAATTAATTCAAATTAATTATTGTGCCAACTCAGACATCGCCATGAACTGACATGATTCTTTATGTAAATTTTAAAATGCTTAAATATGTTGTCTATTAAATAGTCACCACCCTAGTTTTGACAATGTGTTCCTGTACCATTGTGTAGATTAATTTATTACCTACTCGGAAGGAAAATTGATCTCGTAGAAAGGTTTAAACTCCTGGGTGTATCCCTGTAATCCAAGCATGCAATAAGAGGGGCACCTTAAAAGGCAAGGGTTCATCATGTATTTTTTTATCCTCTTCAAGATCTATCCAGTGTTACAACTGTTTTTTAATTCTATTGCATAGGTACCTAAAGCTAAATCTTTCAAGGTGTGTACTCTATTATATGCTTCGGTGGTTGCGTCTCCGTATATTATATGCTAGGGGTAGTGCTTATTAGTGTGGCTTTAATAAGCACTGCCCCTAACATGACAATAAAAAAATCCTCATAATACTGTACATTTTTACAGAATTGTGGTAACTTAATTCGGTTGTATTTTTATTTTCGTTACCTTCATTCGTAGAAGTCGTGAAGAAATTTTTATGACTTTCTGATATGTGCGTGGGAGCGAGAAGTAACATCCTTATCTAATAGCGTTTTTCTTACTGGAGTAGAGGACCTTACATTTTTTCGCTTTCTAGACACCTGCTTACCCATCAGAGTACTCAGAAAACAATATGATATTTAGCTGAGGAATATTTTTGTGTGGTGAATGCCTAGACAAAAAATAAATTTAAAAAAATATGGTGTGGTGGCGATATATGTAGCAAAAATTTGGTTGATGTTACCATTTTAAAGAAGTTAGAATCTTTATTGACTTGGCAGCGAATTCATGTCGTTACTGCCAGTAAACTACAACCCTGGAAATAATATTTCGAAAATAGTCCGTTTTCAGGGTTTTTTCAAAATGAGCAAACATCACTTGGTGAGTTCGCTGCAACCGCTAGGCTGCGAAGTTTCTCTTTAGGAAGCGGTGTAGGCCGAGTAACCAACGTCGAAAATGCGTTGGTAGAAAAATGTCCGTATTATGGAATAGTCCACTCCACCCGGAAAGGTCCGAAATATGGTGGGATTGGGACATGCCGAGGTCCGCAAATATTAGCACCCTTAAAAATTTGAACCTAACAAATAACCTTATTGACATGTGACGTGTAAATAAGACCTTACTGACATGTGAACTTCGACAAGTTTGCAGTAGAAACGACGTACTTCTTTGCTTTTGGTTTCGATCTGTGAAATTGCACCCTTTTTCCAAGTATATTATGTCTGGGGTTGTACGTCATTCCTACAATATGTAGAGCTTATTAAATCACTTTCAGTTTATGTAGTCATAGAAAATGTGCTGATTACAAAGTGACGCCAAATGGCTGATATTGGTCCACAGCTACCGCCACATCTTCAAAAAAAAAAAGAAAGACAGAATAACGTGGAGAAAAAACAATGTTATGGTCCTGTTTTGCCCAATGGTTTTCAAAAAGTGAAGAAAAGCGAGGAACGAGTTATTGAACCAGCGTTACCAACGTCTTTCTCGCAACATGAAGGTAGTTGCCTTTTCTAAATTATTTTCTCACCTTTCCTAGTCAAATTTTTTCCGGACAAGGTAATTTAAAGAAGCTCTCGAAAACAATTTCCCCTTTTGCTTTCAATATCAGTTGTCGCTTTCAGGGTTCCCTTTGGTCCTAATTTTATTTTCGCCAAAAGATCCTGTTCCTAAATTTTCACTGTTTATGTGCCACTATTTTGGAACTTTTTATCAGTTAATATTTTTCATGTGTGCAGATATCTTCAGTACTGTTTTGTTTGAATATGTTGTATGTGTACTTAGTTTTCTTTGGCCCTCATTGATTCACAAATGTATGAAACCTTAGCTACGGTATCTGATAATCTGTCTTATGTTTGAGATAGTTTAGTTGCTCAGAAGTTTTCTTCTTGTTTTAGGATAACATAGTTTTAAAATATGAGCAAAAAAGCTAAAAAAATTTCTAACCGTTCTTGTTGGGAAACTAGTTTTTCTTGGATTAAAAAATATAGAGAATGAGAACAGTTTCTGTGCATATTGTAGTGTGTACAAGACGAATTTCAGGATAGATAATTCTGGTTTATCACAAGTTAAAGCTTATGTCCGCAGTGCTGGAAGTATTGAATGGAAAAACCAATCAAAAATTATTCAATATTAAAGGAGGCCCGACCATGGCTGGGGCCGACGGGCTAAGAAAATGCTTTAAACATTCGGCCCCCTAGATTGGCTAAAACATACTTCAAATTCCGAAATATTGCGCTCGAAAGTTTTTACAAAATGCAGGAGATTATTTATAGAAATATAGAAACGCCATATTTTATGTAAGATATATTTGAAGATATCGAAGCAAAATAAAGATAATGCAGAGAAAGGCTATAGTATATGACAACTCCCAGACCTTCTCCGTAAGTTTTCCAAATACTCACTGTCTGTTGTCGTTCGATTGAACAAGTTCGTTGGCAATTTTGATCAGGTGTAGTTTGTCAGTCCTATCTTTTTGGAAATTGAGAATCGATATGGAGTTGAAACGAGCTGGAAGCATTGTTGATCTTACACAGAGCATATATATGTATTGATCAATTAATAATTGATTAAAACACATAACCTTATAAAAAACATCACTTCTTGGCAAAGAAGTGGGCGGGCTTAAGCTTGAGTTTGGCATTGCACCATATTTTAAAAAGAACATGCTAGAAGACTTTGTGAATCATCATTTACATTTAAATTCGATGAAACCACTACAAGTCAAATTAAAAAGCAGTACGATAGTTATGTTCAATTTTGGTCTCCAAATATTCGTCAAATTGTCAATCAATTTTATGGTTCTCTTTTTGTTGGTCATTGTACCAGTGAACAGCTGCTGCCCCAATTTGATTTCAGTGAAGAGATGGTTGGGACCATGCTCTTCTTATGTATCACGGTATGGATAGTCCTAATGTAAATGTGAAATTTCAAAAAGATCTGAAAAAAATTTTTGAAGAAACAACTGGTGGAAAATTCTTGCTACCTCCATTTCTGCGCGCACAGGAAAAACACAGCACTATGATTCAATGTATTATCTCATTTTGCGGAGAATGTGTATGAATAGAAAATATGCCATAAGAATCATTTAAAGCTAGTTACATAGCTAATGTTATGCTGGCCAAGTAGCCAGTTTTATGTCAGATAAGTAGCTAGTGTTATGCTAGTGAAAAAACAACTGGTGGAAAATTGTTATATGTGGACACTTGTACCTTACATAAGGTACATACGTCCTTCAAAAAAGGAGTTTCCGTACTTCCAATTGACATCGACCAGTTTGCTGTGGACTTTTTAAATTATCTGCTGTACGTCGTAAAAATTTTTACGTGTGATTGAGTAATGGGAAAATCTTAAGGAGCACTTTTGTACATTTTTGTTGAAGCAAAAAGAATTTAAGAAATCTGGAAAAGAAACGAAGCGTTACAAAAATATTGTTGAACGGTAAATGATGAAATGACTTTGCCGCATCTTGCTTTTGTTGTATCCCTTTCTAACGAGTATGAATCATACCTTTTCACATTTTAATCAGAAAAGCCATTGATTCATATGCTATCCCATGGTATGAGTACACTATTAACGAACATCCTGAAGCACTTTGTTAACAAAAAGTCTCTCTTTGTTTCGAAGGATGGTGTGAGTGAAATCAAATCATGATCTTGTGGAACTGAATTTGGATAAAAAGGATGGATCAATGGAAGATGTATCAGTTAGGGGAAATCAATGATTCAAGGTTACAATCGAAGATGACAGTAGTAAAATTAGTTCAACTTTTTCCGGAAATAACTATTGGGATTATGCTTTAGAGTATTGTGGAGTTTACTTTACTTTAAGCCTGAAGTGAATTACACTAGGCCTGATGATTACTGGAGTAGTATTGCAGAAATTTTAGAGGAGAAAGGCATGTTGAAATATCAGCAGCTTCTTTGCTTGTGGAAGGCAGTGCTCCCAATCAGTCATGGTAATGTTGTTCCGGAGAGAGGTTTCTCCATCAACAAATATCTGCTTTTTATTCATGGTAATAGTTTAAGTGAAAGTACTTTGGTGACATTGCGATTGGTAAAAGATGAGCTGTGTGACCTGGGTGACTTATCTAAAGTGAAAATAACAAAAGAACTATTTAAGTAAAAATATCTTCAAGGTAAAAATTCTTTGAGTGACTTATCATCATCTTTGAGTGACTTATCTGACTTAGTATGTTTCGATTCATGAATTCATTCGATTTTGTTACAATTTTCAAAGTGTGAGAATAAAAATACGGTTTATTGTACCTGTTGAAATGGAGCTACGTAAATTATCATTGTTCTGTATGAATAACTTTTTGTCTCCATTTTCTTTTGATAACAGATGTTTTGCTAATCTTGAAGCGAAAAAAGCAATGAAAGAAAATGAAGAAAAAAGAAAGATGAGATGGAACAAGCACAAATTCAGAAAGATGTAGAAAGACTTAATACTATCTCTATGTTGAATAAGGACATACTGTTCACCAAGGATTCCATTAAAAGTATTGAAGAAACAGTAAGAGAAGCTAATGAAGAGACCATTTAGAAAAGATGACATTCAAAAATCTCACACTATCATTCAAATGAGTCTAGACAGGAGTAGATATTTAGAAAATACACTGAGTAAACTTGAAGGTAAACGAAAAAAACTGGATAAGTGATTATTGGTGAAATTAAAATTAGCAGTTCTGCAGTGTTTATTTTATGTTATGACAACAGTCAATTTTATGTTCATTTTTTGTCTTCTGTCTTTACAAGCCTAGATCTTGTGTTGCGTTATGTATCGTGTTTAGCTATTTTGTTGTATTATTATATCTAATATAATGTGATAGAGCGTTATGTCCACCGTATTTCATAATGTTTAGTAGTGTATCGAGCCATTATGTAATGTTCTTTCAATGAACTTGAAATTGCTAGACACATCGGTAAAATATTAGAAATGATTCATAATTTTCTACAATTCAACAAAAATTTTTCCTAATTTTTCATAGTTTTTTGAGTAAATCTTACCTAATTTCCTAATTATATTCAAATTAAATTAACGCCAATTTTTTTTTCTCATCGCAAAATTTAATCAATGCCAAATTTAATTTTTTCCTCCATCGCCGAATTGAAAATAAAATTAATACGTATAAAGTAGTTCACTTGATTAGATGTTAACGCTTTACATTAAGATAGCGATCATGAAGAAGAAGAAGAGGGAGAAGAAGAAGAAGAAAAAGAAGAAGAAGAAGAAATAATTGGTCCCTGTATGCCAATGCAAGACGTAAGTCAGTTTTTTTCAAATTTCTTGAAATAAACTATTTCACCTTTTTGTGTTTGTCAACACTGCTACGATTGATACGCCGTACATTTTACAACGATAGGATGATGCAGGTGAAGCGGAGAGGATAAAGCAAGAATTCGAGTCGCGTTCAAAGACAATGAAAAACAAGATCATTGGCAAGGTATGGTAATCTTAGCTTTCTGGTAAAGAGCTATGATAACTTTAACATCTGCAACACTGTGACCATGTTATTCTTTAACCCTGAATAGCATCGTTTTGTTCGGCATGTAATTGATTGCTGAAACGTTGTGACTTTTCCTAACTTTTTTTTGGGCTTGTAATGATAAAAAACTATGCTTCGCGGGGTATTGCATTTCTTGGACGAAAGTAAGTTTTGTAAATTTTAAAAAATGCTGACATGATCTTTATACCTTTACCGTTAAAATCAGTAACTTTCGTACAAATATGACGTCATTTTCTTTTCATCTCTATGTATTAAATAAATCTATCAAGAATTTAGGTCGCATCGTCAGTTATGCTTAAGAAATTCAAATTTATTGCAAAATTGGAAAACGACCTTTTTTAGGCATGTATGACGTCATTATTTGGTACAACGACATCTGATTTAATGTGCTGATGAGTTGGATTCAATTAGCTCTTTTACCGATTGATACCTTTGAACAAGAATCCTGGACTGAGACATATTGGTTTAGGAGAGGTGCTCAGAAGGATAGCTGGAAAAGTGATTATGTCTTTAACAAAGGATAAAGTAACAGAAGCGGCAGGATCTTTACAATTATGTGCTGGGCAGGAAGCAGGAGCCGAAGCAGCAATACACGCTATGCATGACATATTCGATATGGATGAAACAGAAGCAGTCTTGTTGATTGATGCAGAAAACGCCTTCAACTCTATTAATAGGAAAGTCATGCTTCATAACATAGCTATTCTTTGTCCAATCATATCAACATACATCAGTAACTGTTACAGCTCTCCAGCGCGACTGTTCATAACTTGAGAAGGAGAAATAAAATCAACAGAAGGTACTACTCAAGGCGACCCGCCTGCGATGGCTGCATATGCTCTTTCTGTAACGCCATTACTTTCAACCTTATTGTTTAAGAGTGAAGAAAATAATTTTACAACGAAGGAAGTTGCTTTTGCAGATGATTTCACTGTGGCTGGAAAGGTTCATGAGATAAAATCTATATGGGACTCCTTGAATCTAACTGGACCGAAGTATGGGTACTATCCAAAGGCAGTCAAATCCTTATTAATTGTGAAAGCAGAATATACTGATAAGGCTGCTGAGTATTTTGGTGATACGGATGTGAAAATAACAACAACAGGACAACGTCACCTTGGAGCAGTAATCGGAAGTGTTGTATACAAGACAGAATATGTGTCAAACATGGTAGAATCCTGGGCGAAACAATTCCGTCTTTTATCAAAAATTGCGGAAATAGATCCCCAAGCTGCATAATGTGGATTTATCAATGGATTCCGTAGTAAATTGACGTATTTTATAAGAAATATACCGGATATTTGTGACTTGCTATATCCACTGGAAGGAATAATGCGTGATGAGTTTATACCTGCATTAAATGGGGGCATTCTATGCTCCGATAATGAAAGATTGCTTATGTCATTTCCACCACGTATGGGTGGTATGGGTCTCATAGTATTTCATGAGAAAGCAATTCAAGAGTACGCAAATTCTAGAGAACTAACAGCGACAGTTAGAGACCTCGTCCTGCAACAGAATACGTCATATGTAACAACATCTACAGCGAGGACGAAGGGGAAATTCAGAGCCAAACGTGAAAGTCGCCAAAATGAATTACTTCAAAAACTAACTCTGTCACTAGATGCAAGAATGCAACGTCTGAATTGTAGCAACAGAGAAAAAGGATCGTCGAATTGGTTGACAGTTTTACCTTTGAAAGATCACGGCTTTGACCTGAATAAACAGAATTTTTGGAATGCTGTTAGAATAAGATATGGTTGGAATTTATCTAATGTCCCAACAACAGGTGCATGTGGTGCCAAATTTGATTTTCAACATGCTATGAACTGTAAGAAAGGTGGATTTGTTATCATCCGTCACGACAATGTTCGGCACATCACCACAAATATGCTTTCACAAGTTTGTAAAGATGTGGAATCGGAACCTATGTTGATGCCTCTCACTGGTGAAAAGTTTGACAAACGATCAGTAAAAACGTCGCACGAAGCTCGTTTAGACGTAAGAGCTCGAGGATTTTGGGAAAAAGGACAATATGCATTTTATGATATAAGGGTCTTTGATCCAAACGCATCGCGTCATTTTAACCAAAACCTAAAGCAATGTTATGTTAGGAACGAGGCTGAGAAGAAGAATCAATACAACGAAAAAATATTGGAAGTTGAGAACGGATGCTTCACACCGTTGGTATTCTCGATTTATGGCGCAATGGGTCGAGAGTGCCACACATTCTACCGTCGATTGGCTGAAGACATCGCAGCGAAAAAAATCAAAACCTGGGCAATGTGATATCGTGGATCCGGACGAAACTAAGTTTTTCACTACTGAGATCGTGCCTATTATGTAGTAGAGGCTCCCGTACGGCAAATGTCAGGTCAGAATGCAGTAGATTGGTTGCTGAAGACATTGATGTCGATCATCAACTGGCTAAAATTTAGATTTTTCCTTGTAATGTAATCTTTTCTATGTTCTGTTATCCTTCCACGTATAATGTCTCCAGTCGAATTTATATGTATTTAATGTAATTTTTTTTTTAATATATTCTTTTAATATCGGTATATCTCCGTTGGACACCGGTAAAATATATGTATCATCAAAAAAAGTTTAATTACCTGAGCATTGGTAGTTCGATTTTCAAAAATTTATGTGCGGAAGTTTGTGAACGCGAAACGTTGCGATCTTAATTGTTTCCTTTTAGTTTAACGAAGGTGAAAAATTGGAGAGAGAAAATTGGATGCTCGAGTTACCTCCGGAGATAAGCAAGAATTTTGGTGAGTGACAACTTTTTCTCTACGTTTCATGAAACTGCGTCACGTAAATGCAGGAGGGGTAAATATTGTTGAAATAAAGTTTTATTGCAAAGTATGATTTCCTTTTGTGTTTAAAAATTGGAAATGCCTGTTTTAAAAAATAATAAAATAATTTTTATTCGCAGATAAGTACCGTAAGTATTCAATCAGCCCCCCTCCCTTTTCCCTCGGTTTTAATTAATCCTCCACCCTAAAAACAATTTATGCCAAATCGGCCCCTGACTTCAAATAATTCGCCATTAGGTTTACCTGGGTTGAGTAAAGAACGTGGAATTACTCGAGTGTTTATGGCAAGCCTGCCTATGTTATTTTAGGTCTTGGTCCGAGAACGTTTCGGTCCAAAGCTCCTGAACTTGGTGATCAATCTGTATGGACTGATACACCAGCTGATAAAGAAAAAAGATTGAACGTTCGTACCTAACACCGTTTTTATTTTATTAACGACATATCATTTCGTTCGCCATTACGTATATTGAAGCACAACAAACATCGGTTAAATTTTCTTTACTTCATTGAAATTATCGTGTTATCATTTCAGATTATAAAAATCTATGATATGTCACCTTTCATTTTCTTCAACAAAACTTTCCTCATGAATAGAATCACTATTTTTCATCGCATGTTTAGCAACGCAGAGAGGATGCGATGGCTGGAAAAAAACGAAAACCTGAAATAAAAGAGAAAGCTCCATCTGCAGAGGAGATGAAAATGCATGCTCGAGTTGAAGAGTACAATGTAACGTGTTTTTGCTGTACACATTTTCTTTTCTGTCAAATATTTATCTGGCTGTAGTTATGCAATAGATCGATTACGTTTTTTAGAAAGCAACGCGACCGAAATCTCTTCTGGAAATGCACAAAGAAAAGCGCAACAAGGTGTATTTTTCCCCATGATTTGTTATATACGTTTTCCTTTTAAATTGTAACATTTTTTGCTATTTTTTTAGACAGATGAACCCGCAACCCGACGTCCATTTGATCGGGACAAAGATTTGGCTATTCATCGTTCAAACCCAAACGAAGGAGCGAAATTTATCCAATATGCCAAAGGGTTGAATAATAAATTTTCTATGGGGTCTTACGAGAATAAGTTTTTATAACAGTCATAGTGTGTATTCCTGTATTCGCTTTTGTTACTTTAGAAATAATGTCTTTTTGGCAATGCGGACTGGCTCGGCTGGCTTTTAACTTGTGTTTATATGAAGAAAAAAACTACTTTGGTTAGGCGGTCTGGCTCTGAACAATGAAAACATTAAACAAGAAGCCCAGGGGCTTGAAGATTTCCGCCATTAGCCTAAAGATTTTAAAATTTGAAGTTGATCTTGAAAACGGGGAATTATGGGGTAAACAAATGATTGAGTATTCTCAATTATTATTGTAAAAAGAAATACTTTTTATAACGAAAGATTTTAATTAGTTAAGCATAATATACCATCTCGCCTGTTACTTACTGTTTATATAAGAAAATGTTCTTCCCGCCTCTGAGAAACGAGATCTCGTCTACCGAGTCAGCCCGTTTGACCATATAAACAGATAGCAAAAATGAGGAAAATGAGAAATAAGCGAGATCTCGGCAAACGGCCCAGACCGTCAATCGGGCTCATATAAACAGCCCCTAACTTGTAGGCAGGGATTTTTTTCAAACAAGCTGGCGACCAAAGGTAATCGGAAATTTTTCACTTTTGATAAAGTTGCTTTATATGGACGAACTTCTGTTATAGCTACGGTTCCATTTATCAATGACAAAATTTATCAGTTCAATTTTCCTGTTTGAGCCTGCCATCAGGTGTTGATATGTTCAAAGTATAGGATGTCAGTGGATAAGCAAATGAGACGACCACGTCCCCATTTAAAAATGATGCAATTTGTTGGGTCGCGTCACTTTCTTCAAACCGGTATTCAAGTTATTTTTTTTTAATAGCTTTAAAGAAATTTGAGCTGCCTTCAACCAAACGTTCATTTACAAAGATGTCATTTCCCGAGTCTGTACATCGAAGCATGTATTGCGCTATTTTGACTGCTAATTCTTTAACTGTTGACACTGCTCTGACTTTTCCCAAAACAGATGAACTGAGGTAGATAAATTGATTTTTTCATTAAAATATTAAGCTTGTGTGTGTGTGTGTTTGCGTGTGTGTGTGTGGTAACCATCCAATTATTGACTGTCTCAGTATCTGTGTTGTGTCGTAAGTGATTGGTCCACATTTCTCTATTGTCTGACCATTAAAAAGCTCTGTTACCAAATCTTCATGTACTAGGAAAAAGTTATTTTCAGATAACAATACACCTATCCCCGACTTTTCAAATCTTTGATTGCTGTGTGCTGTGTATTTGCAAAAGAAGTCAGGTACACATTTAATCTTTCGTTTTTATGAATTGGTTAGAATTTTTCTCGCTCTGTCATTGGCTAATCTACACGAAATATATGCCATATTTTTATTCTCTACCGAGGAACGGGTGCAATGTTTACTTATTATTCTACAGTGCAAAAAGCTGATATTTCTTCCGAATTGGTTAATAACTCGCTGAGCAAAGTTATTGTTTTCTTGAAAAACGAGAACTTGTCCGTAAATTTGTTCCACAATTTTCTCCTATTTTTACAAAACAAACAATCAATCATAATATTCACAGTTCAATTATGCTCCCCACTGTAGAGATTTTTAGTTTAACTGTGACTTCAGGTTAGTGAGGTTATATCTTTAGTGCGTTGAAGGAGTTTTTTTGTTTAATTTGATTGTTCACACAATCCAACCTCGTCCCCAGGGCATCTTGTGTATCTTTTCTGACCCCGGGACGCCGATACGAACATGGCCCTGAAGGAGGCCTCGTCACGTGACCCTCCAATACACAGTATTTCTGTGTGCAATATTTAATGAGATTTGCCTCAATGTACCAAAGTTTTATATATAACCTTGCAGAGCTACCTGCAATTATATTCATCATAAAGTCTTGAATGCAAATAACATTTTAGCACATTTGTAAAGTTACGTGTTTCTTATAGATTTCTTTGAATGTTTAACGTCAAGTGGTATAAGTTTGTTAGCCTCAAAATTAATACTCTGCCTCAAATAGCTGCCTCAAATTGCACCGACTACAAAGTATATACTCCAACATAAAAGGGTTTAAAATTTGCAATTAAATTTTGGCTATAAAGTATTGTTTTTTGCTTTTAAAATAATTTTGCTGTCCCTTAAAATTGATTTACATTAATATTAATTATATGTATATAATGTAACCTGGCAAATTACAGGTCTTTAGGACGGTGGACGGAGGGTGATTGAGGACGCATAACCGAAATAAATATAACCTTTAGTAAATAAGCCAGCACTTGTAGCATACGTGTAAGGCGTTTTTGCAAAGTTTTGGCGAACTTATACTACTTGTGTAAGATAAAGATGTACTCACTGGAGAAAGTTTTGGCCCATTTCTTTCTATAGAAACATTTGTGAGGCTTTAAAACTATTATCTAGTGTACATTGATACCTTCTGCTTGATTTCATGTAAAGGTAACAATACCTTTATGCAAAGAAAGAGACTAAATGAGACCTATAGTTTCATCTAGCGTTTGCATCCTAGCATGCAATTGCTACAGCACAAAAAGGCATAACAATCTCATTTAAAAACATTTCTTACGGTAGTTCGTGACGATGATAGCTTTTCTGCAAAGTAATTTCTGGTCATGGCAATATTTAGACATCTCTGATGAAAAACAGACAACAAGGGTAGCTAGATACAGCTTGTGCAGCTAGCTGACCACAACCAAAACTTTTCCATTAACTGCCAGTCAACATTTTCGTTTCCTCGGAGAGTATGAATTTGGCTATTTTTAACTTTAAATACATCTTTGACTCCTTTTTTATACCAATTTGATTAATTCGTATTATAAAAAGCCAAAGTCAGAGATTATTTTTGACATTCAACTAACCTTCCTTCGCTTCCTTGCCAAACTGCCTTGCCGGACAAATAGCTGCTACTAAAAGTAATTAGTCACAACTACGGGGGGGGGGGGCAGAATAATCTAGGGGGGCAGAATATTCTACTACACGAGTTTGTTTTGATTCCTCTTATCGCAACACACAAACTTCTAGCATATTGCACTTGATTGTTTTGTGTAAATGAATAAATATACAATAATGTTATTTAGGCTGCTGTTTACTAGAAGAAATGCAGGCAATTTAGTCATGTGTATTTCACTGAATTGGTTGACTAGCAACCACTGGGTTGCAAAACTTGTAGCTAGGGGAAACTTGGAAATTAGTAAATGATTTGCCCGTCTGAACATTTCGTTGGTTCTCTAAGGTGCAAATATGGCTACATAATTTTTAAATGTTCGTATCATTCTAGGTGCCTGACTGAAAGTAGCTAGGCAGAAATTTAACCTCATATTAACATTTACATTTTTTATTCATTTTGGTTGAACTTTAGAATTCTCATTTACCGTGAGTTCATATCTGTGTCTGCATTACTGCTTTTATATGATGACAAAGATTTTTCTGTATTTAAACAATACTTAACTGAAACTGAATTCATATATGGTGGACTCACTGCTTGCAGTTATATTGGGTGAAAAAGGCTTCAGAAAAGTATTTACTTCAGAAGCATTTTTTTCTTTTACATTTGTGGCCTTAACATTTCCAAAAAGCCACCCATTACTGATAAATTCTGCTTTTTCTTTTCTTAATGACATGTTTTTAAAACGCCTTGCAGATTTTTCATTTTTTACTCAACAAGCTCACATTTAATTTGCACACACAGATATACAAAAACAAGGTTTTTTCTGTTTAAAACATAAATAATCCAAAAAATTTATCAAAAGCATTATGCTTGTTTGAAAATTGAAATCGACAAGTCTACGTGTGATCAGTTTTCTCGATTTAATGTATCACTGCATTAATAGTTTAGAAAGAATTGGTATACGACTTTACCAACAGCAAAGTATTGCTACCTTGAGAAAAAAATGTTTCGGGAATAATTTTTTGAGGAAATTATTTTGGGGATTTTGGACCAAAATTAGTTTCATAAATTCGCACTTTTTAGAGCTTATCAAAATTCTGCTGCTGTTCAAAAATCGATTTTTTATTGATATATACATCTATTTATTGTTATCATTCTGCTTGGAAAATATTTAAAATGCCAAACTAGCTAACCGTGAAGATTAATTCAGTATTCTCATAAGAGCAACCTATCACAAAAAGATATCAGCAAAGAGATATTCCTTGCAACTAAATTTTTTGTTCACTGGCATAATTTTAGGTTGAATCTTATCTGACCTATTTCTGAGGTTAGAATAGGTTTTAAAATTTTCTTAATCTGTATTTTGGTCAAAATTGATATACTGTCAAAACGGCTTATCGGAGTCTCTGAAAAGGGCTGAATTCTGAAACTCAGAAAGTATGATGATAATAGAACTATTCTTTGGCTCAATATCATCAAACCAATCTAAAACCATATCATACCAAATCTCAAGTCAATATTTTAATTTTTACTGAAGTTATGGGACGCTATATAAATTCTATACTCGGTTTAGACTTTTTTTGTTACTTTTTATGTTTACTACTTTGTAATTTGTATTAAAACTGTTGAGATAATATATCACAGTGGCGAGCTGTTAAATATCTACCACCATTTCAGTACATCCTGGATTTAACCATGTGCCTGATTAAGTGCTAAATCAAATTTGATTGAGTTCGATTTTCTGAAATTTCTTCATAGCGTGTTAAAAAAGGCCTAGCAAGAATCAGTTTAAGAAAATCTTCCTTTTTCTCTTCCTCAAAATGGCTTTGTAAATGTTTTATGACTCGTGTAAAATTATATTTTATCAGATTGGTTTAAAAGTACTCCATAACAAGTTTCAAGTCAATAACTTTATTTTTTAACTGAAGCTATTGCACTTATAATTTTCTTGAATTAGGCTGGGTAAATGTGAATTCAATGATAAAATGGCTCCTAGGGTTAACCTATTGGCTTTTTATATCTTTTATAGTAACCAAAGCATATAAGGTAATAAAACATGCCCACTAATAACAACCTGATATAATTTAAAACGTAATGTATAGCTATATATTTTGTAAAAAAAACATTTTCGATATTTCGTGCAAAATTATTTTGTCTATAAAGAACATGGGTGGCAATTTTATGCAACGTCATTCAAATTAAACCTGGCCACTTGGAAACAAGTTAAGTTTCTTTTTTCTTATCTTGATAGTTTTCTGGGTATAGTGTGCTAGCTAGCTAATTTTCTAGCTTTATTAAACATTCCCAGCTATTGAAATATTGTCATGTAAGCAGTATTACTTTATGATGTCTTATTTTATACTCTCATTGCTTAGTAATGCTTTTTATTAAATTTTTCACTTTGAAAAAAACTTGATACTGCTGATACACCTCCTCCGCCATTTTAATACGAACAGCTTCCTCCTGTTGGTCACAGACTCGCTGCCTCGCCAAAATGCTTTGTATGACGCAATAATTATTTGATATATCCGCGCCAATCAGGTTTCATATCGGACCAGCCTCCTCCAGGGCCATGTTCGTATCGCCGTCCTGGGGTCAGAAAAGATACAAGATGCCCTGGACGAGGTTGTATTACGACGAATACTCTAAAAATCTGAATGATTCACCGCTTGCAAGATATCTTAATGTGATACAACACATTTCCTCTGGTTTTATGCATTCTTTCATGTTGGTATCTTGCTTATGCAAAACTGGAGCAAGTAGATGGACCAGTTCATCAAAATGACCAACATCCATCCTTACATATCCTTTGAATCCTTCTAGATCTTCTTCCTTTAATCCTTTGAACAAGGTGTGAAAGGCTCCATCGACCTTCCTACGTTGTAACCATGGCCTTGTCAAAAATAGATCGTTTGGATTGTTTTTTCTTTGTTTCTTCTTCATCAAGAAGAAGGGCAATAAAAGCGATTATTATACTTCGATCAACTGCGACGGCCATTATTAATCACTGTCACACATGTTTTGGTTTCATTTTCATAAATTTTATTTCATGTGCTGGAACTCATGCGACAAGGAAACAACTTTGCATGCAATTGCAACAAATTTTTTGTTGTTGCAATCGCATGAAAATTGTTGCCGTGTCCCGTAGCTTTATTCAGTTGGTCACCAAAATTCTATTGCAGTATGCTCTCCAGCGTAGAGTAAGCCATGCGGTATAAAAAAATTTGTAGTTCTTAAAAAAATGCCTCCTGGATAGAGGGCTAAAATACCCATAATTTTATTCAAAGCGTGCAGAAATTATGACCTCAACACGATTTGCAAACCGGTCACTTTATGAAAGATGTCATGCTTAAATCTCAGTAAAAAAGTAGCTAATATATAGAGCTGTCCCTGCTTGGTTTTTCTCATATTGGCTTTAATGTATTTTTAAAATGGGATTTTATGCGCTAAGTAAAAAACGCCCTTAAACGCCTTGCGTTCTTTTAACGCCTATTTATTAGTGACTTTGTAAAAAAATCGACTAACTTGTTTAAATTCCTGTATCCGCCCCTGATCAGAACACAGTTGCTATCACTATCAATTACAGAAATCTCGAAAGAAAATCTTCCCATATGGTATTTCGAAACCTCTCGAAACCTTACCGCTGAAATATGCGTTATCAACCAACAATCAGAAGGCAATTTGACTGGTGCTTCAACTGCCAGTAGCTTGAATTTACTTTAAATCAACAATGATGGTATAGCGTAATGCGGGGCAAGACGGGACATATGTAAGACGTGACATTTTTATATTTAATTTGCTTTTCTGTCGTTCGACAATTTACAATGTGTTAAAATAAAGAGCTGTTGTGGAACACGCCATTCTACTTCAAGACAATATTCAAAGTCACACAAAAAAGTTTCAGTTACTTAACTGAAACTTTGTTTTTTTATATAATTTTGTGAGGGGAATGTGCGATAAATTTTAGCTATCACTTACTTTCCATTAGACGATTTACTATCGCAGCGTCTTAACAAGCATATCGGATAGGTGTTTTGCTTCCATTTAAAATGTGTTCTTTCAGCACAATTGGCTCTCGGATAGCTATCACTCCATGCCGATCGTCAAAGTGACATAACATGTATCGGATAGCTCTTAAGGGAGACTTTCACGAAGCGAATTGAACGGCGAATTCGTCGGCGAATTGTATCTGAGCATGCGCAGTTTTGTTTGTTTTGATTTTGCATCGAAATATTCGCTTCGCTGAAAAGTAGAAATAGTTCCTACTTTTTCGCGGCTAAAGGTTTCACTGCTAGTTTTTGACCAATCAGAACGCGGTTAACTAATGTAAACAATGAATTTGGCGCCTAATTTATTTTGTCGTGAACATTAAAAAGCGAATTCGCCATCGAGTTCGTCGTTCAATTCGCTTCGTAAAAATCCCCCTTTAAGACGATATTTTTTTAAATGGAAACAGGTGAATAAACGTTTCGACATACTTGAACATAATAAAAGTAAGGAAAACTTGTTCAGTTTTGTTTTTTGCTCAAAATGGCGTCGACTAAAGTTTATTGAGTATGCAAAATGTTAATGTTTGGATTTCAACATGTAATACGTTCAGCTCAGTGATTTCATTTTTAAATGAAAGACGCAAACGCAAAAGAGAAATTTTTTTGAAGATGTTGGTTGCTGATTCAAATCTTGGAGGAAAGAATACGGAAGGAGAAACAACTCTTTTAATTCTATTGAAACACTGCGTGAGGTTCTAGCAGGTGTCTGTATAGAAACTTAATTTGAAATTTTGGCGGTTGTGTGACTAAATTATTCGTGAATAACAATTCGCAACTATGATTGGTTATAAAAACAATTAGATAATTTGATGATGAATTTGATAATATTATCAAAACAAGAAGCCATATTGAAATCGGTAAAATTTCTTTTGTTTTTATGTTAACATAATTAGCGAAGAAGCACATGCTCGACACTTTTGTAAACAAAAAGAAAAAGTTTATATCTCGTTTTAAAACGACGTTCTGTTATAAGAAGTTATTTCTTTAGTTAGAATAAACATTAATCCGGCACACATTTTGTCGGCACTCGTCCATCGCATATCTATCTATATTGTTTTTCATGATCAAAGTGGTACACTCAAGCCTGCAAAAATAGGTTAAAATCATGGTTAAGCGCTTATTTCCAAACGTATTGTTGAAGTTTTTAACAGCAATGTTTACCGACTTATATTAGGCACACTTTCCATACAATAATCACATGCCTGCAGCGTGTTAAAGTCAGATTTCAATAGAAAAAAGTTAGCCCCTATTAAAGGAGAATATGGAATTTGATCATTTTTTTGTGAAAAAGACTCGGTCGAGCACCTCACGCACTGATTCTTTTGAAATTAAAAACAATAGAAAATTCAATACATTTAAAGCGTACAGAAATGAAGTTGTTTCTCCTTCCGTATTCTTTCCTCCAAGTTCAAATAAAAGGAGAAACACGAAGAAAAAAGAACGAAAACTTCCAAGATACTGGGCAAGACCAGTTAGAAGCAATATATACTTCAAAAAAAGATATCAAACAGAAAAATCTTCAAATCATTGGGGCTCTTCCACTGATTTATTTTTTATCTGGCACTCAAACGTGTTTTTGACAATAGTTTCCATCGTGACAAACATTAACGAAACTCATTACCATATAGTGTGCATAGTGATGGAAGACGTCTAATGGAAACAACACTTACCGTATTAAAACGAATTAATAGAAACTGCTTCCACTAAACAAAAATATCGTAGTGATATTTGAGATGCGGCGCTTCGCTAAATCGTCTAATAGAAACTATGTCTAAAATCTATGTCTAAAAAAATGTCTAAAATCTTTCTAGTTTTTAGAATTTCCTGTGTTTGTTTCATTCGATTTTATAAGTTATTTATATGTTTTTAGATAGGGCCAGGGTGTGTCTTGAACTTTACAAAAAAATTTTTTAACTTAACTGGGCAGTGGTACCTGGAAATTTAGGTTAACTGTGAGGTTATGTTAGTGGGGCAAGATGGGACAAGAGTATAATTTTTCAGGCCTCATTCTAGGTTTGTTTTTGTATATGTTTTGGTTCCATACAACATAGGATTATTTCTATATTTTAGATTGCAATTCAAAATGGTTAGAAATTATGTCAGAAAAACACAGAGAGGGCTGTGGTCTGAAGATTCAATGTTGGAAGCCATACGAGCTGTTAAAAATAAGGGGATGAGTTTACGTAAAGCTGCAGATGCATTCTATGTGCCTAAAAATGCTCTTCACAGAAGGGTAACTGGTAAGTTAAAGCTACTCATTGAGGGTAACTTACATACAAAAATACTGGGTCCTAAAAGGACAGTTCTAACCAAGGACCAGGAAGATAAGCTTGTCAAGTATATTATAGATATGGACACTGTATTTTATGGTTTGACGATTATTGACATTCAACGTATTGTTTTCCAATATGTCGATAAAAACAAGATTCCTCACCCTTTCAATGTGGTCTCGGGTCTTGCTGGAAGAGATTTTGTTGAAGGATTTCTTAAAAGAAACCCAATTTTATTTTTACGAAAACCACAAGGCGTTGCTCTTAATCGAATTTATGGACTTAACTGGGAGTCGGTATCAAACTATTTTACCAATTTAGAAAATATTTTAGACATTATAAATTTCAAGCACACTAAATTTATAATTGTGATGAATCTGGCATAACAGCAGTACACTAACCAATGAGGTGTCTCCTCATCTACTAGCGGCGAGAAGGGACTTACAACAACAATTGTGTGTTGCACCAGTGCTACAGGAATTTATGTGCCACCTTTAATGATTTTTAAAAGGAAAAAAATGAAACCTGAACTTATTGATCATGCTCCACCTGGTACAATAGGAGGGTGCTCGGACAATGGCTGGATAACAAACGAACTTTTTCTAACATATATCAAACACTTTAGTGTGCATTGTTCGGACCAGAAAGTCTTACTAATTCTTGATGGTCATGTTACACATACGAAAAACATAGAAACTATGGATCATTGTAGAGAGAATGGTATTGTTTTATTGTCCCTACCACCGCACACCTCCCATAAGTTACAATCTTTAGATCGAAGTTTTTTTAAGCCACTGAAGACTGCTTATCACACAGAATGTAGTCGATGGATAAAGGAACACCCCGGAGGTAGAATAACGGTTGACCAGATTTTTTCAACTGCATATTGTAAAGCAGCCACAACTCAAAATGCAGTTTCTGGTTTCAAAACAAGTGGAATTGTATGTACCATTAAATCGTGATGTTATTCCTAATAGTGAATATGCTGAAGATGCACGTTTATCAGTCGAGACCACTTTACCCAATGTTACCACTGCACCTCAATCATCCACTGTTACCAACACACCTCAATCATTACCTGTTCTGCTCTCTTCAACACCTGTTGAAAAACCTTCATCTTCGAAAGCTGTTCAATTTTCCATTGAAGCAAGTTTTGAAAACATTGTTCCTGTACCAAACGTTAAAATGCCAGCAAAAAAGGGTGGGGAATCAATTATCATAACAGCATCGCCACATCGTAATATATTGGAAAAACACTTGCCGAAAAAGAGCAAAATAAAGGAAAATATGGATAAAAATGCTTAAAACCGAAAAAGGATCGCGGTAATGGAAAATCGAAAGCAAAAGTAAAGCTTGTTCTTGAAGACTGGGAGTGTTATGTTTGCAACGGACTGTGGAGCAATGCAAAGGAGGGTGAAAAGTGGGTCCAATATGTACGTTGTATGACTTGGTGCCACGAAGAGTGCTGCACATTTCCAGGTGGTGAAGCTCTGTGTGACTTATGTTAATATATATAGCTACTATTTTTTACCTTTTTGAGAGATAGAGAAATGTTACTTCTGGCACAGTCCCTAAAACGCGCACGCGCACGCCCACGGTCAGCCGCAACAAATCCAGCACCATCCAATACCATGCCATGTCTAGCCATGTAAAGTCCCTATTATACAGCAATGAGTAAGGGTTATTCCCTAATATTCAATGCATTGTAGTGACGTCATCAAAATAGGCAGAATAAGAGGTCCAAAAAAATTCTAGCACAATTCCCTAATAATTAACGCGCATATCATACGGGGGAAGTCCCTGATCATACTCAAGAGGGGAATAACTGTGTTAGTTTTGAGCAGAATGAAATCTTCTGACGATGTTAAGATCTATATAATAAGGAGAATGGATTCATACACTGTGAAACAATTACGCGATATTGCGAGAGGTCGTGGACTATGTAATGGCGTTCGGGGACTGCGCAAGAAGGATCTGCTTCAACATTTCAAGAATGATACTGCAAGCCAGGAAAATTGGATCAAGACTGTTGAGGAGAAGTTCTATGCGCTCGCGTTTATCCCGGACCGGTTCAAGACGCAAGACATGTGCAACAAGGTCGTTGAAAAAGATCCCCTGAGGCTACTGCTTGTCCCGGACCGGTTTAAAACGTAAGACATGTGTAACAAAGCCGTTAAGGAGGATGTCCCCAACAAAATTAAAACGCAAGACATGTGCAACAATGCCGTTGAAAAGGATTCCTACCTGTTCAGGCACGTGCCCGATCAATTCGAGACACAATACATGTGCAACACAATCCCCTTATGTTCAAGTATATATACGACCATTCAAGACGGAGCATATGTGCAGCATGGCTGTAGAAGGAGAGCCTATGATGCTCGGCTATGTCCCGGACCAGTTAAAGACGCAAGACATGTGCAACAATGCCGTTGAAAAGAACCCCTGGGCACTCATGTACGTGCCGGATCAATTCAAGACCCAAGACATGTATAATAGGGTTATTGAAAGGACCTGCCTACTTATTCGAATATGTACCGGATTGGTTTGTTGGTAGGGACATGCTGGTGAATAGGAAAAGCAAACTTAAATGGCGAAGAGCCTATCGCCAGAAGAAAGCCGAAAAGGCTAAAATTAAGGAGGATTAAATCGAACATTCAAAGAGGATGAAAAGTCAGATCTTGAAAAGTTGTGGGGGTTGCCAAAAGCGTTATCTTACAACAATTTTTGCAAGATAATACTACTATAATAAATGAGTTGCTTCAAGACGCAAGACATGTGCAACAAAGCGGTTGAAGAGGAGCCATGGCTGCTGAGGTATGTTCCCGGCAGATTCAGGACGTGGGACATGTGTAACAAAGTTGTTGAAAAAGATCACTGGCTGCTCATGTATATGCCCGACAGGTTCATAACGCAGGAAATGTGTAATGGGGTTGTTGAAAAGAATCCACGCATGCTAAGGCATATCCCAGACAGGTTCAAGACGCAGGACATGTGCAATAAAGCTGTTGAAAAGGAACCCAAGGTGCTCAAATATGTGGAGCCTGCAGTATCCATTTTTCAGGACAAATAGTTTGATCTTGTCCTCTGCTTGGCTATTGACAATACTCGCAATATCCTCTATCCTGTATAAACCGCTGAGGATCTTGATCTGGGTCACCCTTTGGTCAGACTCCAACTTACGTATAGTAAACTCTGAATAGAATACTGATGGATTTCAGGGCTATACGAGTGTTCTGTCCAAGGTAATCCTCAAGTATCGTGGGCTTTTCTATATCGGTGAATATATACTCATACAACCCCAAGGCAAAGTACAAAAGTTAAAGGGCAGAATGGCCACTTGGTGTAACCATCTTGGAGCACCAGGACCTGTACGTGAGTACAGACTCCCATATTTCCGTGGTATTTCCGGAGTTTACCAAATATGCAATCAAGGTCACAATGACATACCTTGATGACCCCGTTCAACTGGGCTGGAAAGGGCGGGTACTGGACTATTGGAATATTCAGGCGAACTTCGCTACCCATTGTGCAACAACAGCCTTTGGCATCTGTGCCAAGCACATGACGGGTTTCGTACCCCTTATAAACTCAATCTTCAAACTTTATTACCACATGCGTCGTATCCTAGCAAGGATGAAGGTACCGATGCCTTATGATGATGGGCTTTCTCAGTACAAAACCCCCTACTCAACCTGGGGATACGCCCAGGTATGCCGCGAGTATGGCGCAGATCCCAAAAGTATGTATAAATTTAAGGCCGTTATGTCATCATTGACGAATGGTAGATGGTGGCCGCAGGTTGTTGGGGATTGGGCAAAATTCATCATGCTGACAAGTAAAGGCCTTACATCTGAAGGTCTGACCAAGCTAAGCGAGAGTATCAGGGTTTACGTGGTCTTATTGCTAGAATCGCAAGTGGGGGCCAAAACATCCCTAATCGGGTCCGACGCAGACAATTACACGGCAAGACAAATTCTATTGCAAAAATTTGAGGCCATGGTACAACGTCAGGAGAATGTAAGTCGAGATATTACGGAATTTCGAAAGGTACTACAATATGCCAGGACCCCGGTAAATTTCGCCGTCATGCACGCCGTGTACATTTTGCCCTCCGACATGAACCTGCGCATAGGCAAAATCGTAGGATATAACAACAAAACGATCTTGACTTAAATAATAAGCCTATTGTAAGCCATGCGTCTGCCGCGCCCCTCAAGCATACTGCCAAAACACCCATACATACTCCAAAACACCTCCTATACCTTCTAAGCATACCACACCTATTACACCTCCCATACATACTCCTGATCATACCATATAGGCCATACCGCTCCAAAAACATACCATACCACCTACCATACCTGAACAACCCCCACAAAATCAACACGAGGATACCAAGGCCGCATTAATAACGACGGGGGTTGGCCTCATCCTTGCATATATATGGCTTAGAAAATAGGCTTTTCTTATATAGAGCACGACAAATCCGGCAGCTGCCGCGATGGCCATGTACAGATGTTTTGCCGCATATTTCACGATGGTTGACGCTACCCTCAGAAAGAACGAGACTACCGTACCGATGATCCCGGGTAATGCGGCACCTGCTTTGCCTGCTAGGTATTTGAGAAAGTTTCCAAGCCTTTCCAGCTGCTTCTCTACAAAACCTTTTTCACCACCCGCTGCGCCACTTCCTCCTGCAGCACCCCCGGCGTTTCCCCCTGTAACGGAGAGTAGAATGGTGCTTATCAATAGACCAATAGCAGAGACGATACTCGCTATGGTTATGCCCTGCTTTCAACAGCGTTTCTTTGATATGTCTCAGCTGGGGGTACATGTCGACGGATAGTATACCATGTGCTTCCCCTATGGCCTTCCTTTTATCGTTCAGATCCTTAATCTCCTGCTTCGTCTTTTCTATTTCCCTCTCAAGGTTAGCTTGTTGTCCTTCGTCCGCCCCAACCTTCTGCTTCTCAAGTTCTTTTACCTTGCCCTCTGCCTTGTTAATCTTGCTGTCGTATAGGATCATCTTGTTTTTCAGGCTTTTCAAGTTACCCCTTAATGTCTGAAGCTCGAGGTCAAGCCATCTTCTTTCACGTGGGGTGATGCCACCTTCATCAGGCCCGGCAAACGAAGTGTCTAAGTAAGTAAGTAAGTAAGTTATATTTGCCATCATTATAAAATCGTTAAAAATATTTACAGAGAAAAAGAAATTGAAAACAAATAAATAAAATAATAAACTATATATAATATTAAAATGTATCATAAAAAATATAAAATAAAATTAAATGCAATTTTCCTGAGTGTTAATATGTTTGATGGCTGGATAACACAAAACAAGCCAAGGCGAGATTTCCATTGTGGTCCATTTCTACCCTTATAGAAAAAAAGATAAGCAAAACGAAAACGAAAGGATTATCAAAAGATCATATGAATTTAATTCACAAAATCATCTGAGTCCCTTCTCGTTATAACATCAAAATAGTGCTTTTTTAGGTTGTGTTTAAAACTGTTTGTAGTACTAGATCTTTTAAGACCCTCAGGAAGAGTATTCCATAAGGAGGGTCCAAGGTAGGAAAGACACTGTTGACCTTGGGATGTTTTTACACAAGATTGTTCAAGCCTCTGGAATGATGAACGAGTCGAAGCTCTTCTATGACTTGATGGAATAAATACATCAGACATGTACAGAGGACATTTTTTCTGAAAAAATTTATATGTATGATTATTTACGCATACTTTAAACCTTTCGCCAACTGGTAGCCAATTTATTTCCTTAAAATCCGTAGCACCTACATGTGATCTGCTACTTTTTTGTAAACAGAAGCGAACACATTCGTTTTGAGCAACCTGGAGCTTCTTTTTTAAAACTTTTGTCAGGTTTGGATACCACACAGTACTGGCATAGTCGAAATGTGGTTGAATTAAAGAGTTACAAAGAAGTCGTCGCAGATCCTTGTTCAAAAATGAGCTTTGACGATAAAGAAATTTAATTTTGCCATTAATTTTGTTAATCACATGTAAGGCCATTGACTCACCAGACAGTGATTGGTCAAAGATGCAACCAAGATATTGAACTTTCGTATGCTGCTTGATTTCTACTCCATTGTAGGAAATATTAAGTTTTTCTGCTTTCTTAATTTTTCCCCTGGAGGCAAAAAGAATAGACTTAGTTTTATCTTCACCAAAGTGTATGCTGAGTTTGTTGTCCACAAACCAATCACATAAGTTACTGAAGTCTGTATTAAGAGCATTTTCCATCTAAGTTATGTCTTTGTGTTGAAATAAGAGACATGAATCATCTGCGTAGAGAAAAAGATCACATTGTACTAAAGCTTGTGGCATATCGTTTATATAAAGTAAGAACAGAAGTGGACCCAAGATAGAACCTTGGGGAACACCACATTCCAGTTTACCTGGATTAGATGATAAGTTATCTATTGACACACAAAATGTTCTGTTTGCAAGGTAAGACCTGAACCAAAGAACTACTTCATTTGAAAATCCAAGAGTTCCTAATTTTTCCAAAAGTATGGAGTGGTTGATGGTATCGAAAGCTTTTTGTAGGTCAATGAGGATCATACCAGACAGCAAGCCTGCATCAAAACCTTTTGAAATTTTGTCATGTATATATGATAGACAAAAATCTGTTGAATGACAGCTTCTAAAGCCAGACTGAAATTTAAATAATATATTGTTTTCGTCTAAGAAAGCTTGTGTTTGGTTATGGACCACTCTTTCAATAATTTTAGAAAAAAGAGGAAGCAAAGATATAGGGCGGTAATTCTTTGGATCAGTTCTTGATCCCTTCTTATATAGTGGCTTAAGTTTAGCTATCTTACATTCACTAAGGAAAGATGACAGTGAGATAGAAATATTACATAATTGAGTTATTGGTCTGCAGAGAACATCAGCACCATCCTTCAAGAAAATTCCAGATATAGTATCAAGTCCTGGTGCTTTTGTTGTACTAGTATCATTCAGCAAATTCAGCACATCTTCTTCTAAGACTTGCTGAAAATTGAATATCTTGTTTCCAATGTTTAGCGATTTGTAATATGAGATGACAGCATTTATCCCAAATCTATTTGAGGGCTTAGGAAGATTTTGAAGCAGCCCATCTGCTAGACCAGAGAAAAAGTTCTTAAATATCTCTAGTTTTGATTTTGTATCAAAATGTAAGGCATCCTCATCCTTTAGACAGTAGTTCGGATCTGACTTCTTTGAGTTGTCAAGTCCCATAGACTTTAGAGTCTTCCATAGTTCCTTAGGCTTGCCTGTGTTTTCTGTTATTTTGTTTTTATAGTATTCTTTTTTCTTTTTATTGATCAAATTTTGCACATTACTTTTTGCTTTATTCCAGAGGTCAGAATCGATTTGTAATTTTGACTTCTTAACCTTTTTAAAAGTTTATCTCTAGTAGCAATCTTGTCTGCAATCTCACCATCAAACCATTCCTGGGAGTTGCATTTAATTCTGGCCTCTTTAGTAGGTGCTATAGTATCTATTACTGACATTAGTTTTGTCAAAAAATCAGAGTAGGCCAGATCAATGTCCGTGAACTCATTATAATTTGGAAAGTTTGTTTCCCTTAGGAGACCCTGATACTGTTCCTTTGTGTAGTTTTTAAAAGATCGAAATTTGATATGTTTGTGGGTATTAAACTTGACTTTTTTGACTTTTCTGGTGCAGAAAATCATTTGGTGATCTGATAGTCCAACATTTAAAACTCCACTTTGAGAAACTTTACCAACACAATTTGTTAAAAAGTGGTCAATAACTGTTGCAGTAGCACAAGTTACCCTTGTAGGCTCAACAATCAATTGTTTAAGGCCATAAAGCGAACAAAATTCTACATATTGCTTTTGCAATCCAGAGACATGATCACTCTTAAGTGCTGTCTTATTCATTTTAAAAATACTTCTACCATTACAAAGAGTATTGATATTAAAGTCTCCCAAGAGATAGAATTCTTTCTCATCAAAATCTAATGTAGTAAATTCATCTGAAATATTATTGACAAAATTATTTTAATCTGGTGGTCTGTAAAACACTCCAACAGTGAAAGGCTTTGTTTTAGGAAATAAAACATCAAACATGACACATTCCAAATTTTCTGAAAGTCGCTTATGAGAATAGTAACAAATATCATTTCTAATAAAGCAAGCAACACCTCCTCCATGCCTGTTTCTGTCACATCTAAGGAGGTTATAGCCTTCAATAGATACCTCAGAATCTGTTACAGTATTATCTAGTTTAGATTCTGTTATACCAATAATAGCTATTTTAGTTGAGAACGCTATTGCCTTAAGTTCATCAATTTTAGGTAAAAGCGAATTAATGTTGACATGAGCCATATGAAACCCTCTCTTCTTGAACACGTTCCAGTCCTCATTCACAGTTGTCATATCCACAGGAGGGCCAGGGTTTAGACTTATGTCACCAGAAAGAAGAATAAATGAACAAAGATAGTTTGTCTGGTTTTTCCTGCTTAAAACAAGAAAAGACAACATATAGTACTTGATGTTAGTTTCTAAGTTCTTATTAGTAATTTCGTTACAAAGAGCTACAGATTCAGGCACGAAGAAAGATGATTTGTTACAACGCTCAAGTTTGGAGTATTTACAAACTTCATTGTGATAACTATGTACAACAAGTGTAACTATGGCAATTTGAAAGAAACAACCAGCTGATGCAAGCAATAAGTTTCTCTTTCTACAGCTCATAACTTTAAGAAAGTTAACTATGATAAAGACGAAAAATATTAAAATATTTTCAGGAATGTAGATGTTTGCATAGTTATTGGCCAGTTCTTTCTGCAGGTTAATACTGTTTTTTTCTCCTTTCAAACCGTCAAAGGTTTGATTATAAATATAAAAAGATGAGAATAATAATTTATGAACAGGTAAAATTGTCTTACTATTTAATATAGTGCTATTTACAAATTCAGGCTTAATATTTTCAAAAATTGAAATTGAACAGTTAATAAAAAAACAAACAGAAAATTATGTTAAAAAATAAATGAAAATTAAAAATTTTGGTTTGCGTTTTCCTTTTACCTTGTGTTAATTTATCACGAAACAAGTTGTTAAGTTCCGTATTACTTGTCGTTGTTGGTACCTTTTTACGAGTAGGTTCACTAGTTTTTTGTTTCACAGTTTTTAGTTTTACTGTTTTTTCGCGTTTCTTTTTCAGCCTTTTTTCGTATCTAATAGGAATTTCAGTTTGTGCACTTACTGGAGGTTGATGAACATAATCACATTCATGAAATATAAATGGTATTTTGGTTGTATTGTTCATCTTTTTACAGTTATGTTCACTAGTGCAAACATTTATCCTACTAGCGTTTATCTTGATGGGCGAAGTAATAGATAAGGCCAACTTTTCATTACCTTTCTTGACTAGATGTAAGCAATCCCCATAGTACAGAGACATATTTAGAGTATTGTCTCTACATACCCAATCCGTTTCTGGCATTAAAAACTCAAGGTTTTTCTTTGTACAAATTTTACTCAAAGAACAGTTGACATCATCTATTTTTCTCCATAAGTTAGAAATATGGAAATCACGAGGTAGAATTCCACACACAATAATCCTCAAGTTTGCTTTTTTCTTACGAAGCGCGATACCTATAGATGTTAGGTATCACCATCCGCAATGTCTTTAGGTACACTGTTATGTAGGTTGTTGGTACCACAAAGAATGACTACAGTCTTACAGGATGATGGAAGGTTGATATTTAAAGCTCGCCATAATACATTTTCTACCTTGTCCCCACCAATACCAGGGAGTTTTGACGTAGTATCATCAGGCTTATCTGGATGGCCCCCATCCTCCCCACCATCTTCAATATCAATGTCAGGTACAAATACTGGATTAGTTGGCATCTTTATTTAAAGCTTTTCCTATATATAATAAACATGAGTGCATTTGGAACGACGCTAGACCCATATGCAGAGATGAAGCAAATCTTTGGTATCAAGGGCCGAAAACAGAGGATTCAGATAAGCCACATACCAAGCACGATAAACCTGAATGAAGACTTGTACGTTGATATGCAAAACATGCCTGAGAATGATGTCATTTTCCCGGGTAGCCTAAGGCTCCTATTTGACCTGACGCTGACGGGGACCAATACAAAACGTACCATAGTCAGTAACATTGGAAAAAGTCTGGTGCGAAACCTACGTATCACCTTGAATGATAAGGAAATTCAGAATATATCGGATTGCAATACCCTGGTGGTCTATAGGGACCTCTGGCTGCCAGAATTTGATAGGGACAACAACCTCTTCCTCAAAGGCATCAATCCCAAAGACGGACCATTAGGGCCCTGCAAGTTGGTGCTAGCGACCACGTGGGGACCGATGAGGAAAAGGCGATTGTTGCGGCGTATAGCAACACTTTCTGCATTCCATTGGGAAAAATGTTTGAGTTGACGAGAGATTTACCCTTCTATCAAGCGTTATTATACGACAGGTTTCAGTTTGTATTGTATTGATCAAGGATGGAGGTACGGCAGACTCGGGGTCTACGGCAGGCAAGGCAGCTGATGCTGCGTATAAGTTAACCAACATTAGGCTAGAGTTTGACAAGACCACTCATGAAGGTCTCGCCAGCGCCATGATGTCAAGGTATGCAAGATTGGCACTACCCTATGAACGCATACTAAGAAGCAAAGTGGTGACTTTGAAAAACGCAGATACCTCATATAACCTTCAAATTGACACCCCCGTGAAAAGTCTCAAGGGTGTGTTGCTAATATAAGCGGGTAAGAGCCATGATGATATGTATAAATTTTACGTTGCTTCGAACAAAAAATCCCCTCAGTTGAAGGATTTTTACACCCCTTCCAAGCAGCAGCAAGATGGTGAGTTAACATTCGTCCTTGGCTCCCTATCTCTACTGGGCTTTGTGCCTTACAAATACCTATAGGAACGTTTTTGACATATAATAAACATGTCAAAAGCATCACACATTGTTACCGAGGAAGAGGCTGAAGAATTAGGCAATATCTACTATACCCCGGAACATTTGTGAACCGGCCGCAAAGCTATCAGGTTACTCGCTGCAGAAGCCGGCCTATCCAGAAAGAAGGTTACTCATTGGTTGTCCCGTCAACTCCTGTGGTTGAGACACATTTGGGGTCCAAAACGTATTGATTATCCACACTTCAAAATCGACCAAATGAGATGCACCAATTTGATCTGTTGTACATGCCCCATGATCGGTTGTATGGCAACACGTACAAGTACATCCTGACAGGCATTGACGTGGCCTCACGTTACAAAGTAGCGACACCCTTGCGCACAAAGAAAGCCACTGAAGTCACCGACATGCTCAAAGATATTTACAAGGCAAGATTCCTACAGTACCCCAAAACCTTCCAATGCGACAATGGCTCTGAGTTTCTATCGGATGTAACCAAGCTACTAGAGGGTAAAGGGGTTGAAATTAAGAGGGCCACCACAAGGTACCACCATACATTCACAGCCTTTGTAGAGTCCTACAATAAGGTACTTGCCGAAAGACTATTCAAACCCCAGGATGCCCAGGAGTTGGTTTCTAGGGAGCCTAGTACCATTTGGGTGAAATATCTGTATACCATCGTCAAAAGCCTTAATAATACCAAGACTTCCATGATCGGCATGAAACCTAACAAGGCCATCAAACTCGATGAGATACCACTCGCAAAAAGCGAGGAATATCCCGAAAGGAAGCCTCTACCAGAGGATGGATTGTACTTGTATCTGCTACAGCCGGGTGAGGAGCACGCTGATCAAAAGAGGCGCGCAACTGACGCCTTTTACAGTAAACATACTTACAGGTTGGATCGTATTGTAGCAAGTAGTCGCGTGCTATACTATTTAAAGGACGGCCCTGATCGTAGCTTCGTGTCGAAGGAGCTGATGCTTATTCTTGAGGATGTTCAAGTACCACCGGATGTTATCAAAGAATGGTAAAGTGCTTTCTCGAGTTCATCCAAATCTATTTCGTCATCCCCGTCATCATCTTCATTCGGATCCCTTACATAGTCCAAAGGATGTTGGGTGTGAAACGGGTACCCATAGACGATACCTTTGATGACATTAGGTTTTATCTCCAAATCAATATCGACTAGACGTCTATTTGGTATCGGAAAGTTGAGTATATCACCTATTGTTGCGATATCAGCCAAATCCGATAGCTTCAAGTCCCTATCCTTGATGACCTGGTAGCAGAATGCCCCATAGTTGTTCTCTTTGGCCGCAACGATATGGAGTCCCAGACGTTCAATATCATCCTCGAGATCATCATCGATCCCGTTTCTCGCAAATGTTCCCCATGCTTATTCGCCTGGTGCTACCCTGTATAAAAGATCATCGTCTGGGGGTTATTCAAAACCTTCGTAGTATACTCCACCTCGGTAACTAAAATTTTGCAGGCAGGTAGGGCATTAACCGGTCACTGATCTTGCCTTTATACAGCAATGCAGCACAGGTACCTGAATATTGTAGTTGATTGTAAATTGATTCCTTTGTAGATAAGCTTCCATCTTTTTTGATATTTCAGTACCTTTTAACATAGAGCTGAAAGGGTCAAAAAGGTATATTCCATAGGAGGGGTTGGGAACCCACCACTTTTGCATATAATTTTACTACCCACAAGATTAGTAAAAATTAGTGTATACCTACGACATATCAATGTCAAATATTCCCTCGAATAGATCCCGTGTATCACCATCGGGTAACGTGAAGTGGTTTAGGTAACAATTCTCCGTGCCCAGGGTATCTTCTCGGCATTCGGATCGTCGCATTCCGGTTTCCTTACAGTCATCTCAGGGTACATTGCCCTTAAGGTGCTTATTCTTGTGCTGAGTTGCTTACGCTAGCATCATATAGTATAGTCGGATCATATAGTGTTTATGTATGCCTTTTTTTTCCATGCTCGTGAGGATCGTTTTTATCAACCACACATAGCACGGTATCATATTGATATCGGTGCGGAACATGTCATTCTTTAAGTCTCAAACTTTCCTTAGCCTCTACCTCAAGTTCGTCCTCGAGCACCATGAGCTGATTATCCCTGCCGTCTAGATCATCCTCGAGTATAGCGACGGCAATATCTCTGTCTTCGAGGGCTTGGCGCTGCTTCTCAAGTTCGTCTTGCAGTTTTTTCACAGCTGCCCGGGTACTACCGACTCCTCCCCTCAACCCCACAATTTCTTGCCTTGTTTTGGTTTCCCCGACCAAATATTGAAAATTGGACCTGATGTTAGCATATCCCAAAAAACTGCCAATATCTGCCCTTTTAAACAGGGGGTAGTTTTTATTTTTGGTTAGGGTTTCGATGGTCTCTGTGTTGAACTTAACCTGCAACGACATCTTTCTAATCTATCGACATAAGTCAGAAGATTTCAGCATGCTCATAAACAGTAATTTTAATACCCTTGTGAGTATTAAAATTAGTGCCCGCTTAAGTCATGGTCCCCTAGGTTAATTTCGGCAAACACATAGCGATAAATCTTGTTAATAATGTGAAAAATGGAGAAGTTGGGGGCATCAGGGTTATATCGTATAAAGTTGCATCTCAAGGCTTGCTCAATATGTTTTTGTCTCTTTACCTCATAACCTATATCCCTATCAGCGTGTCCAGTCTCCTCATCTATCATTTTCATATCCGACCGCTCATGAGGAAACCAGAGGAACGAGGCCTTCTTCTGTCGTCTCAGATTCTTGGGCAGGGCAGGATATGACTGCGTGAGTAGCCATAAACTATGCTTTCTGTGTCTACCTGAAATAGCCAATTTAGGCAGGGATTGCCGACGCTTATCGAGGCTTATCGTCGACTATGAAGAGGCTTTCTTCGCCTGCTAGCAATGAGGAAAGTTTTTGGATCCATTCAAATAACTGGTCTTTGGGGTCTATCAGAAATACATATGGGTCTTTTCATAGCGATGCCCTCTCCAAATAGGTGGCATTCCACTGTATGGTTGGGCACAAAATGACTATGTTGTGATATTGCTTTTTATACTTATTCTCAAGCAGGTCCAAAACACGTTGCGTTTTTCTGCAAGAGGTAGGGCCTGTGAAGATTGCCGTATGCGGATCTCTCACGACATCCAACATTTTATTTCAATAGCTGCTCCACTTCCTAACATGGATTTTTGGGTATATCGCGGCACATGCCTCGCAAATCCATACACCTCCATAATTGTTTACCAAAGACCCTCGACAAACTTGGCAGAGTTTGGTATTTCGAGCCTGGTATTCGAGGGGTGGTGGGGTATACATTAATTTTTCCTGCTTAACTTAATGCATCTCGACGAGCCTTGCCTTCTCGGGACTATCCCTGATGAGTTCGGCGTACCGGGGTATAATGTTGTATGTCAATAAGGTATAGAGAATCAGGTAATTATCATGCTGTTGAAACCCTCTAATTTCCATATCAATAGCAAGTGCGTCTATTTCGTGGTCAACGTCTTCGATGTCCTTGCATTACGCCTCTCCTTCGCTTTAGCCAGGCAACCTATGCAACTTTTCGTTAGACTATTTCCTCTAATTTTAAACTTTTCCGGGGTAATAGCTTTTTGCATAATCTACAACGTTTGATTTCCATTTACTATGGATGTATACGCCCGCTGTAATGCCTTAGCGACCTCGGCAAGCGTCGGAGAATTAAATGTTTCATTGTATCTGAAGCGTACTTTGTTATGTACATGTAATTCGAAATTTTCCCAGGTATAGCCTTCAGAAAACTAGGCCTGAATATGATCCTGGAGTATAATTATTAACTCATGTAAGGGTTGCATATAAATGCGACGTCTAGTGTGACCCATTGAAACCCTCTTAAGATCAAGGCAGGGAATGCATGTAATCGTTAGTTGACCTTTGCCCTTTGCCTTGAACTGGTTCAAGGGAAGAGATTTTGAACACATGGAACAATTTTTGGCCTATTCCATATTTATATCTCATTGAGATATAGAAGCTTTACCATGCGGTCTATTTAGGCACGATTCTTTCGGGTAACCACCCTTTTTTGACGGCCATTCCACGAGTCGCCCGGCCTGCTGCAAAATCAGCAACCATCTTGAGGACATCATTTGTATCCATTTTTGTAGATGGCCTTGTTATACCCAAAATTTCTTACCTGTCACGACATAGGCAAAGGTGAAACTAAGGTCCACGACCGTCCCGTAGAGAATATCCAAAATCTCCTTTTCTTTCGGCGTTACGTTGCTTGCACTCATTTATTATTACCGAATTTTGAAAATATCGATATTTGGTTGGGTTTTGCCCTGTTTGCCCTGCTGGAGCTCGGGGGCGGGGTTTTGGCGTTTGTTTTTACCCCTGCTAAACACATACCAAACGCCTACCCCTATGGCAAGCATTGCTATCGTTCCGACTCCATAGATGTAGACGATGTCCATCGACCGTACGGTGCTGGCCTCAGAAGAGGTTTTGGCTTCAGTCCCTACAGTACAATCTTGTTGCTTCATCTCTTCCTTCCTCTTCTTCATGAGTGCCGCCAACTTATTCCCCTGCGCAACCCTCCCCGGATGCTTTGGTGGTTTGGTAATGACTCTTTCTTCTTGTTTCGGATCTTCTTCACTCATTTATCTTATAGCACCGTCTCCTCCACCGTATCCACCTCCTTCACCATCTCTTCCTGTTTCTTTTTGCTTATATTCCTCGCTGTATGGCCCGCTATAAGCAGTGAGGCTAAACACCTCCCAATAGTGCAGTATACGTCTGGATTATAAGCACTAGTATCGAAACGTCTCTCAGCATCGTTGGCCATATCCCTGTAAAAGTCGTGGGTTTGAATGTGGTATACGAACGAGTCCGTATCCATGTAACAGAGTTGCAACTTGCTACCATATTTTGGCTGCATGTAATCATAATGGAACTCGTACATGACCAGCTTTGACATGTCCAGAATTTAAAGCCATCCGTGGGAAGGTCTTGACGCATCGCCCATCCGTATAGGTTGTTCGCATCCAGATACTGCAGGTAGGAGGACTCCTCGTCCCGGTTATACTGGTCCCCCATATACTTGTTATTAGCCTTGGCATAACGATGTACAGCCTGGTTTATACCTCCTCCTATACCCTTCTCAAACATTAGGAGCATGTCAGGATCGGTGAGAAGCTCTAACTTAATCCCCGTAAATTTCGGTGCAACCTTCAAGGCCAAGTCGGGTGCGGAGTAGAAATGGGCGGGATCAACGCTGTAGTTGTCTAGGCGGACGCCTCGAAATGTCTCGAAGACGTCGGCCAATAGCCGGACGTCTATGGTCAGGAAGATTGCATGGTAGTCTCCCATTCCATACCTCTTTTGCATATGTATAGTCCCTGTCGCTGATACCTTTCATATTCAGTTTGCTGTAGAAGGCCTTCTTGGGAGGTAGTTCCAGCTCTTTGGATCTCTGCTATCCATTAATGCATTCATAAGGGTACACGGTTTTTCTCAGCATCAGCCTGAAGACATTATCCTTGTCGATGAACTTTGCCAAGGACGGTACGTTTGCCTTTACCCGGTCCCGATTAAGCTGCTTGGTGGTATTTGATTCGCAATTTTTGCATCAAATCTTGCCATGTATTCGACGTCTATGCTCTGGAATTCCAGGCAGGTATCTGCATACGACTTACATTTCATACCAGCGGAGTTTGTACCAATGAGGTTGCTTGCCAATTTGTCTAACGATGATGCTGACAGGAATCTATGAACCTAATCTCTATGGTCCGGTATGTCTCGCCATCACAATATCCCATACCTCCAAGGGGTACCTTGATTTTCACATTAAAACTGATATATTATTCAACATTTTCCGCTATACAGCCGATGTCCTGGGTGTCGTATTTTTCACCCAATTCCCTAATGAACAGGTGAGATCATACCCTGAAAGGCTATGGAAGATGACAGGGATGTGGCAGGGTATCTTGTATTTCAGATTACAGCTGTTATGCGCCGCACCCCTGTATAATCCGGCATAGTGACAATGGTCCCGAACTTTACGGTTATTTTCGCAATCGTCAAAGGGTTTTAGGCAGATATGGCATTTCGATGCCTCGTCATGCTCTCTTTTTAGGACCTCTGTTAGAGGCATCATGGGATGCTGCGGGTAGGTATTGTAGAGACGTTTCACCTAATCCTCCAGATTGTTAACGAAACGGGTGAGGCATTTCTCACCCCTGTAGACTTTTAGGGGATCTGGTACATCCACATAGGCACGGATGGTACTTGCTTGCTCAGCCTTTTCGTCTTTGTGTCCCTGGCATCCTCTACCGGGACTAGCAGACTCTCGAAATCCGCATAGATGGCAAAGGGTACCTTGAATTGTTGCTGGCCATCCCTATAATATAACCATTTTTCGGCCTCTGTTGGCATTGTGATCTAGACTGCCTCATGGTCCCTGCAGTACCTATAATGCTTGTCCCTCGATTCAATTGTGAGAAAACCCTGTAGACAGTTTAGGCAGAAGTGCATTGGGTTCCTATTCTTCGAAGTCTCCTTGCCCAGGAGCCTCGATAGACTTTTGACCGCCGTATATTGGGTCTTTTTATAATCGGTGATAAGCAATAGAGTCACCACCTTGGTACGCCCGTTGTGCACCGATTGACGTAGGATATTGATCCTCTTTCCCGTTATATACAGAACATTCACCGCAATGTCGGGGTTATTCGCCTCAAATTTGTATATACTTTTGATACTTGTTGGGAACTCTATTCCGTCCCAGTTATAAAGGTCCACGTAGGGTTTCATCTGAGATATTCGATTCAGGTTCCTCCCTATCTCCTCATGATGTAAAGATGCTATAACAGCCTATTTGAAACACTCCTCATCCCCATTCACCGGGTTAATAATTGCCTTTTTGGAGGCTATCCATGTGAGTAGTTTGATGTATGATGAGCCTCTTGTTAATCTCAATTTGTGAAAATCTGCATCGAGGTATAGGATTTGAGAGATCGTAAAGCCACTCTGAGGTAGTGCCGGATTTTCCACACCTGTTTTGATTTGGACAAACATCCTACCCAACACATCATCTACATCGCTGCCTTGGAATACCGAGGCCATATTACTGTGAAAGACCTTCTTCACCTCAATGTACTTATCGTTAGCCCCCTCTATATTTGAAGGCTTCTTCCACATAATCCATAGTGACAGCTGTACCTTTGCCGACCCCATATCTTCTACCTGGTCCCCAACCAAGGTTTTCACGTTTGATCGCACCATCCCTATATACCCGTCAACGTCGCCACCCCCCATGCCAGGAATGCAGAAACTTCGGAAGGTCCTGTGGAGTGCATGCTTATGTTCCTGTGGTGTAAAACAAATGATAGTCTTCCCCGGACTCTTCTTCTACCTCATCATTGAGTGTGGGCCTCGTATTGGCTGTCCCATTATAGAAACCCCTAACCCCGCGTTTGAATGCTGCATAGGTGCTCTTGACCCCCTCTTTTATAGGTTTGGGGACAGCATCCACAAGCCAATTATAAAATCCATGCATCTTATAACGGAACGTTTTTTCGACAGTTCCTGTTTCTCGAAGACGTCCATCTTAGATGGGGGCAATACCCAGTTGTACCATTCCCTGATTTTACCCCCGATGGTTGGACGGATCTTGACCATCTCCTGTCTCTGGAAGACGTCCATATCCTCCGATGTTATAGGCCTGACCGGTTTCTGTTGTACATTCTCTAATAGGGCAACCAATTCGGCCTTGTGTAGCCTATAGTATCTGGTTAAGCCACGGGTTTTTGCAATATCGCGTAATTGTTTAACGGTGCGTGTGTTCATTCTTTATTGTACAGATTTTTACTTTCTCGGAGGATTCCATTCTCCTCGACTAACACAGTTATTTTCCTCTTGAATACGATCAGGGAATTCCCTCCTTTCTACTCATTCATGTATGATATGCGTTGATTATTAGGGAATTGTGCTAGAAATTTTTGGACCTCTTATTCTGCCTACTTTGATGACGTCATCACTTATTAGGGACTACCCTTACTCATTGCTGTATAATAAGAAATAACCATGGATATGCATGGCATGGTATTGAATGGTGCTGGATTTGTTGTGACGTCACTGTTGTACACGCACGCGACTGTGCCAGAAGTAACATCTCTCTATCTCTTTTCGATTGACCACTTAATATAATTTTTTGTAACATGTTTTCTTCTAATATTTTTGTGTGTTTATGGTAGGCATCCTTAATATATTATTGTAACTTTTATTTAAAAAAAAACATGATCTGCTTAATTTAACTTTTTTTTTGCATGTCCCATCTTGCTCCGATTGTGGGACAAGATGGGACAACAGCTCCCCTTTAACCCTATTCGGTCCGGGGTTTTTCGAACATACTATGACCGGGGGCGGAATCCGCCCCCCCCCCCACCCCCTCAATAACTTTTCATAGAGTTGTTTAAATTGAATCAAACTTGGCACACTTACAGTACGTAATAAAAGGAACAAAATGGCAGCAATAAATTTTTGCTTGCGTCAGCACATTTTCTGTCACGTCATCAGAAGCTTGAAGTTTGTTAACAATGCCACTATTTGCTTAAAATTTAATTACTTTTGTTCCAGAGCGAATTTTTGCATTCTTTTTGAAGTTTCTGAGTGCTAAATAAAAGTTATTTAACATATTTTCCGGTTTTAACGTGGATCGCATGAAAAATAGCCAAAAATTGCCCGAAAATCCGTTTTTTCCGATTTTCGGGTAAAATCCGACAAAATCACGTGTCCTAATTATGCAAAATGATTCTTCTTAATAAAAGAAAGTTGTGTTGCAAGTTTCAAGTTCTAAGAATAATCCTAACAGGAGTTATTAAATTTTCCCCATTATAAGGACTTCATAGAGATATTTAGGGGTAGTTTTGAGTAATGGCCAATATCAAAGCCTCTGAAAGGTATGGGACCTAAAAATTTGGCATGCAGGTGTGTAATAGATAAATATTGAAACTCAGAAAGTTTCATAACCGTATAACGCATCAATAAAGGGTTATTAAAAAAAACCTTCGGATTCCGCCCACCACGGGCCGAATAGGGCTAAGTCATTTTTCCCAAATTTGATGATAGTTTTTTTGCTGACTATTTTGTGGCACATAAATTGTAATAGGTATAGGTTTATTTCAGGTAAAATTCTAAACTTCTTCGTGTTAACAGCAGGTGTTATTTAGGAAAATATCCTAAGTGTCCCATCTTGCCCTGTATTACGCTAAACCACGTGAATAAAATTACACCAATTGACCATCGCAACGACAACGCCTTTCGTTAATGTGCCGAATTTTAAATGTAAATTAAAAGTCAATAAAAATGTTCAACCAATTCAACAACGACTTAGACGTCAACCATACCAACTTTGTGATGCTATCAAAGCAAAAATTTGTTCTATGGAGAAGAAGGTCTTATTAGTAAAGTCGATTCACCTCAAGAACGGCTTAGTAATATACTTTTTACTTCAAAACCCAAAGGTGATGTTAGGATATGTCTCGACGAGAGATAGCGAAATGTAAGTTCTAGCACAGTCGCGTGCGCATAATATTATATTGAGCTATGGAATTCAAGGAGTTATCCCTAATAATCAGTACAATGGCGTGACGTCATCAAAAATCATACAAATGGGAGTCCAAAATTTTCTAGCACAATTCCCTAAAAGTCTACGCATATCAAGGGTAAGTCCCTATCATACAAAAATGAGTAGAAAGGGGGAATTCCCTAAAAATCAACGCATGCGCAGTAAAGAGGGGAATAACTGTGTTAGTTTTGAGAAGAATGAAATCTTCCGACGACGTTAAAATTCATACAATAAATAAATGGATGCATACACCGTGAAACAATTACGTGATATCGCAAAAGGTCGTGGTTTATGTAGGGGTGTTTGCGGGATGCGGGACATCATAAAACATATTCAAAATGATATTGCCCTTCAGGACATGTGCAATAAGGCTGTTGAAAAGCATACCCAACATATTCTGGTTTATCCCGGACCAGTTCAAGACGCGGGACATGTGTCCAATATGTAGGTGAAATCTTCGGGCCTTGTTGAAATCTGTATATATAAATGAGTTGCTTTAAGACGCAAGACATGTGCAACAGGGCTATTGAAAAGGAGGCCTGGCTGCTGAAGAATGTGCCGGACCGGCTCAAGACGCGAGACATGTGTAACAAAGTTGTTGAGAAAGATCCCTGGATGCTCATGTATATACCGGACCGATTCAAAACGCAGGAAATGTGTAATGAGGTTGTTGAAAAGAATCCTCGCATGCTCGAATATATACCGGATCGGTTCAAGACGCAGGACATGTGTAATAAAGCTGTTGAAAAGAATCCCCCGGTGTACTTTTTTAGGGTTGGTTTGAGACGTTATCTTACAACAAGATTATAACTACTAATAAAATGTGCGTCAACTGTCAATCAAAATTCGATATCATCGAAACTGCGGCATTAATGACCTTTATGGCCAGTATCAGCATCTCCCTAGCCCTCATGGCTCTGGCATTAGTACAGGAATCGAAGAGGGAGAAGGAGAATGAACGGGGGATTTAAGCCCTAGATCATCGTCTTAAAGACTATAGAGTAAATGGAGCATTGTAAGGACTGTGAAAGGGTACTTGACGAGTATGACAGATGTACCTGCGGACGTAGGTTCGTGTTAAATGGTAAAATGTTGTGCTGGTACTGTTATCACGAATATATAACATACAACGGAGGTGGTTGCGTATGTCCAATGACATGCAATTCTCTGAAGTCGTTTGAAAACAATAAAGAAGATGGGAAAGTTGAAGAGGAAATTGTCAACCCTAAACTTTTCTACAACTTTTCTACTACCTTTACAGATATCAACGATATCAATTTAGACTACCTGACAGTGTCGGATCCCATTCCCGCTAATAGGGGTAAGGATCAACGGTATATAGTAGGATACCATACGCGAGACCTTGTGGTAGCCCTCAGGGTAAAAACACCAAAAATCTGGTCCCCACATGGGTCACCCGGTATAACGCCAGTGCAGTACCTGCAATGAGTCTTTATTTTAAAGAGTACCCCGATTGGATTGAGAAGTATCGTCAAATATAGTCCAGGATTGAAGAGCTGATATCTGAGCAATTGACGACAGAGCCTGTGAAAAATGATCGTTATGTGAACGTTAAACTTAAATACTACAAGGACGCGATCACAACTAAACTCTACGGTATGCCAGTACCCTATGTTGAACCCTGGCAAGCCAGTGCCATCCTAGTGTATGTGCAAGGCAAAAACTACTACCCTCATGTACATATTACGGAATGTCGGTATAAAGACTTTAAAAAGGAATGGTTGTTAGGTGAGGATTAGAAACCATATATTTTATAGGCCTTGTGGACTATAAAATATACTAAATTAAGGCCTATACTCAGGTGGAGACTCTAGGTAGCGCTTGCATACTGCACAGACTGAAGTTTTTTTTAAAACATATTTTCTTCCCTCTTCCCTACCCTTACCAACTAGCTGGGCTCTCTCTTGTTCATTGATGGCATTCACGATTCTACTAAACCGTTGTCGCATCTGTTCCTTTAGCAGCATATACCTTTCCTTTTCCCTACTAATCAAGCTGTACTCGTAGTCACTAATCACACCGTTTACCATTGCCTTTGAAAAAAGATCAATACTGGAATTCAGTTTCGATTCCACGAGTAGCCTGATACCCTCATGCTTCTTGCTCTTAACCCCAAGCCTTTTTGAAGCGTTTCTAAGCCCCCCCCCCCCATAGCAATGGCCAGGGGGACTGCTAGACCCGAGGCTATGACCCCAATTCCCAGCCCCGACGTAATCACGCTTATACCAAGCAGCCCATGGTCATAGAAACGTACCCACGTATTATGCATTTTAAACTTCTTGGCAAGCCTATTCCGCTCCTTGATTTCATTTCGTAGATATTGCTCTATTTCCTCAATCTTTTTAAGCCTAAAGACCTGTCCTTCATCCTGCATATTGGAGCCCTGCGCAGGTACACTCGGTAAATTTGGGTACAGCTTAGCTATATCGCTCATCTTTGAGGATCATTCTATGAGGATCTACATCGTGAGGCTAGTGAACGTGACGTTCTTCTCATGATGGTAGACGTCTGTTAACATAAACTCTAGACGGTTCCTAAAGCCCTTCAGCGGAAGGTAAACAGGGGTGTCAAAATCCCATGTCAGCATGTCCTCCAAGCGTTTAGCTCCTTAGTGGGAAGCAATGCCAAAATTTTAGACTTTTTGCCATCAAGCAGGCAGTCGTCCTCATCCAATTGCGGACAAACGAGTTTCAATCTATGGTAAACATCGGTTCTATAGTAGGCATCATGGTCACCACTCGTGTAGTACTTTTTTACAGGGTCCTATGGCAGGTCCAATAGCTCCTGTAGGGTTCTGTTAATCACCACCGTATAGCCATCGCTGACACGGAGCCTACAGAGTCCATTTTTCAGGACAAAAAGCTTAATCTTGTCTTCTGCCTGGCTGTTGACAATAGTCGCGATATCCTCTATCCTGTATAAACCATTCATGATCTCGATCCGATTCACCCTCTGGCTGGGTCCTACCTTGCGAATGGTAAAGTCGTTGTTACTATACAGGTTCAGCCATGCAGGTAGAATACTTATCGATTTCAGAGCTATCCTCGTATCTTGTGCCAGGTGGTCCGCAAATATAGTAGGTTTTTGATATCGGTGATGTACAGTTGTTTCATGCTTTGTTTTAAGAAAGGGTGAACATAAACTCATACAACCCCAAGGCAAAGTACAAAAGTAACAGTGGTGAATGGCCGCTTGGCGTAACCAATTTGGAGCATCAGGGTCTGTACGTGAGTACAGACTCGCAAATTGAGGTGGCATTCCCCGAATTCACGAAATATGCCATTAAGATACCAACCAATCTGCTGAGTGATCCTGTTAGTGTGGGTTGGACAGGGCAGGCGTTGGACTACTGGAATATCCAGGTTAATTTTGCCGCCCATTGCGCATCAACAGCCCTAGGCATATCCGCCAAACATCTGACGGGTTCTGTTCCCCTTGTCAACTCAATCTATAAATTTCATGTCTATTACCACATGCGTCGCATTCTGGCAAGAATTAAGGTCCTCATGACCTATGATGACGGTTTTACTTAGTACAAAAACCCCTACTCAACCTCCGGATACGCCCAAGTATATCGCTAGTATGGTGCGGACGCTAATGCCTTTTACAAATTCAATGCCGTCATGTCGTCATTGACAAATGGGGAATGGTGGCCCCAAGTTGACGGCGATTGGGCGAAGTTTATTATATCGACAAGTCAGGACCTAACATCGGAGGGCCTGACCAAGCTGAGTGAGAGTATCCTGGTTTACGTTGTCCTATTGCTAGGATCTCAAGCAGGGGCTAAAGCATCTCTTTTAGGGTCCGGTTCCGACAACTACACAGCAAGGCAAATCCTATTGCAATAATTCGGAGCCATGGTCCAACGTCAAGAGAACGTAAGCCATGACATTACGGAATTTCAGAAGGTGTTGCAATATGATCGAACTCCAGTAAGTTTTGCTGTCATGCCCGGCGTGTACATGTTACCTTCCGATATGAACCTGCGTATAGGAAAAATTGTAGGGTATAACAACAACATTTTGATCGCACCCGCCAATGTAAATGCAGGTGTACAGGTCGATGTGAATAACAACTCTATTCATACGGGGAGGGCTGCCAAATCACCTCCAAAGCATACTACGCCCCCTAGGCATACTATACCACCCAAGCATACAACTCCTATTACGCCTCCCATACATACTCCCGATCATACCATACAGGCTATACCATGAATACCTCCTAGGCCTACTACATCGCCTCCAATACCCGAACAACCACCACAAAACCAGCATGAGGATACCAAAACTGTCATGATCATAACGGAGGTAGGCCTCATTTGCGCCTAAATATGGCTTAAAAATAAGTTTATTTCCTCACGTATGACACGACAAAAGCAGAGGCTGCCGCGACGGCCATGTACAGGTGCTTGGTTGCATACTCGACGATGGTTGACGCTACTCTCAGAAAGAAGGAGACTACTGTACCGATGATCCTGGGTAATGCAGCACCTGCCTTGCCTCCCAAATATTTAAGGAGCCTTCCAAGCCTTTCAACTTGCTTCTCCACAAAACATTTTTCACCACCGACCGCGGCACTTCTCCCTGCACCTGCCCCTGCACTTTCTCCTGTAACGGCAAGTACAATGGTGAAAACCAGTACACCGATGGCGGAGACGATACTAGCTATGATCAGACCATGCTCCCCGAACAATATCTTCCATTTTTTTAAGCAGGGATGTGTTATCCTCAGAGATTTTCAATAGCGTATCCTTGATATGTCTCAGCTGGCTGTAAATCTCGCACTTGAGTTCTTTCACCTTTTCCTGTAAGGCATTCCTTTCATCCTTCATACCTTTAATTTTTTTATCAAGCTGTTCAATTATTTTTTTATCATTTTCGGAAATTACACCATCGTATCTTCCTGATCCAGCTTCTGTTTTAGCCTGTCTTCTGCATTCTCAATATCGATGTTATACAAAACTATCTTATGTTCTAAGCTTAATGTTACCCATCTAGGTTTGAAGTTCAAGGCTAAGTCCCTTTAATTCGCGTTCGGTGAATTTGGAAAATGAATTTTCTTCTGTAAGGGTTTCCGCATCGTGTACAACCCTCCAGATATTATCTATAGTTTTCATCTGAATGATCTCGCCCGGGTCTCCATTATTAACCATATCATCAACCTCTAGCGCAAGCTTCCGGACCACTTCCATTTTGTTGGGCGTAGTGACATATTTTGTAAAACCAATATCTCGAATATTTTGAGCCGTAAGACCATATTTTTTTATTGTACCTAATGCCAGGAACCCGGTCCCATGCTCCCTTGTAAGCCTTATATCTTTGAAAAAAAGCTGTTCCTCTTCAAGCTTGAAGTTACCATTAATTACGTTTATATCTATCCGAGGTCCCAGGTTCCAGTTATTATTAAGATGTATGTAAAAATCACTTACCTCCTTTTTAGTTTAGTTTTCATCATTCTATCAAGTGAACCTCCCTGCCGTTGTTTTCCTGACGTGGAACCCCCTGGTGTTCCAGGGAGTTGCTGCGTCGATTGCGTATCTCCCTTATCACCCTTATCATTCCTGCCAATGTCATCCTCATGCGAAATAGTGGATTATGAGCCGTTTATTAAATATTTCCTCCTATAAAGAAACATGAGCATATACGGAACTTTACTAGACCCCTATGCGGAGACCAGGCAACTCCTGGGTATACAAGGACACCGTCAACGAGTGCAGATATCGCTTGCCCCCTCAACCATCGATCAAAACGAAGACCTCTATGTGGATATTCCCAACATACCTCAGAACGATGTAATCTTCCCGGGTAGTCTCAAGCTCTTATTTGACCTGAGGCTAACAGGAACCAATACAAAACGTACCATTGTCAGCAACATCGGCAAATCTTTAATTAGGAATTTACGTATTACATTGAATGGCAAAGAGGTCCAGAATATAAGCCACTACAATATCCTAGCAGTGTACCGGGACTTGTGGCTGCCAAAATTTGATAGGGATAATTACCTTATTCTGCAAGGAATTAATCCGAACGACGGACCCATCAGCGCCGTACAGGTGAAGGCCAGTAACCACGCGGGGACCTATGAAGAGAAGGCAATCGTGGCGACCTATGGCAACACGTTTTCCATCCCCCTCGGCAAGATCTTTGAATTGACGAGGGACCTCTCATTCTTCCCAACGGGATTCCACGACAGGTTGCAATTTGTGATACATTTTGCACAATATGGTGACGTCATTAAGGATGCAGGGACGGCAGCCTCGGGAACACGGCAGCCAAGGCGGCCATTGCTGCGTACAAGATCACCAATATCAAGTTGGAGTTCGACAAGATCACTCATGAGGGCCTGGCGAGTGCCATGATGTCCCGGTATGTGAGATTTGCCTGCCCGTAGGAACGCATCTTGAGGATGAAAGTAGTTACCATAAAAAAGCCGATACCAGTTATAATTTACAGATTGACGCTCCTGCTAAGTCCTTCAAGGGTGTCTTGCTATTGTTTATAGACCCGGGAAAAGTGAAGCCGAAAATTGAGAGTATTAATATAACAGTTGAGGGAGAGTCCAATGAGCTCTACTCGCATGCCATGCTTCCCAAGGATCATTTGGAGCAGATTGTCAACATTTTCGGTGCCCACGACAGTAGCGTCACAATTGGGCAGTTTTTTAATGAGAAGTATGCGTTATTCATCGATTTCAGGAGTTGTCCTGACGATATACTACATGGTAGCGGAAGACCATTACAACGTCTGTCCGATGGGATAACCCTGCACATTACCAAAAAGACTGATTGAACCGGGGATTTTAGATGTTATGTATACCTCTTACAGGATGCCCAAATGAACATCTTAGATGGTAGGCTTGATCGTGTGGAGTATTTAATGACTACAACTCGTGTTTGTCCTCCTAGGGCAAAAACGAGTCAACATGGAAGGAAATGTAAGTGTTCAAACTGTAAACACTTTTTATCCTTGGACAATTTTAGAATCAAAGTAAACGTGAAGGCCTTTTAAGGGCAGTCAGATTTGCCTCCATGAGAAATTAAAGTATCAATGCAAGGACTGTAACGCGGGTGGGATTTGCCATCATGAAAGGAAAAGATCCCGTTGTAAGGAGTGTAAGGGTGGTTATATTTGCCGTCATGAAAGGCGAAGATCAATATGTAAAGAATGCGGTGGTGGAAGCATCTGTAAGCATGAAACAGAAAGGCATCAATGCCCTATATGCAATCCTGCTGGGCATCTGGCCGGTGGTGTAAGAAGCCGAACCTACCAGGCCCTGAAGGGAAACAAGGAGCTCAGCTCCCAGGAGTATCTCGGGTGCGATCTGGCTACACTGCGGACCCATATTGAAGCTCAGTTTTCCGAGGGTATGACTTGGGACAATTATAGCAAGGGGTGGCACATTGATCACAAAATCCGGTCCGGTATCGGGAAAATGGGGATGTTCCATCGCTTGTTGAGGTTGGTAGGGGATTGCACTACACCAATACCCAACCTATGTGGGCAAGTGAGAACATGTCAAAAGGCAACTGTTTCGTCTCAGAATAAAGAGACATGGCGACAATAGCTGTTATAGTGGCCGGGGCGGCAATCAACGCAATAGCGCTCAGTGGATCAAATTATCTATTTAGAGAGCTATCGGGGCACGGTAAGGCGGAACGAAGGCGTCATGACGAGGCTGTTGAAAAGCTTAACGAAGCCCAGGCGGAAAGGATACGAAAAAGGCAGGCTAAATTGGATTGGTTCAATGAGCAAAGGGAGATGCAAATAAAGGCCAGTAAAAGCCTTCGGAAGCTGGACGACGTCATGTATCAATATTATATTGCTTCAGACAAGAATGCCCCGCAATTGAAGGATTTTTATATACCTTCCAAATAGCAACAAGATGGGGAACTGACGTTCGTACTTGGCTCCTTATCCCTGCTAAGGTTCGTGACCTACAAGTATCTGTAAAACGTTTTTGACATACAAATAAACATGTCAAAAGCATCACATATCGTTACGGATGAGGAGGCCGAAAAATTAAGCAAAATTTACTATATACCAGAACATCTGTGGACCGGCTGAAAGGCTATTAAATTACTCGCGAAGGAGAGCGGTCTCTCCAAAAAGCTAGCAACTCATTGGTTGAGTAGGCAGCTGCTCTGCCTTAGACATATCAGGGGCCCAAAACCTATTGACCCATTTTACCATTACAGCACCTAAACGAAATGCATCAGTTTGATCTGTTGTACATGCCCCATGATCAGTTGTATGGAAGCACCTATAAGTACATCCTGACAGGTATTGACGTGGCCTCACGTTACAAAGTAGCGAGACCTCTGCGCACCAAGAAAGCCAGCGAAGTCGCGGGCAAGATCCAAGATAGATATCTTGGATCATGTTCGCGACTTCGCAGCACCTCTACACTGCCCCAAAACCTTCTATACCACCATATGTTTACAGCCTTCGTGGAAAGCTACAATAAGGTCCTCGCGGAGAGACTCTTTAAGCCTCAAGATGCTTAAGATTTGGCTTCCGACGAGACTAGTAGCATTTGGGTCAAACACCCATATACTATCGTCAAAAGCCTCAACAACAGCAAGACTGCCATGATAAACATGAAGCCTAGCAAAGCAATTAAGCTGGATGATGTGCCGCTTGCAAAAGGCAAAGAATATCCCGAGGAGAGACCCCTACCTACTTACTACTTGTATCTGCTACAACCAGGAGAGGAGCACGGTGATCAAAAGAGATGCTTTCTTGAGTAGGAAATGCTTTCTGGAGTAGGAAAATGTATAGGTTGGACCGTATTCTAGCGGGTAGCCGTATTTTATATGCTATCTGAAAGACGGTCCTGATCGCAGCTTCGTCTCGGAAGAACTCATGCAGGTACCGGAGGATGCTTAGGTACCGCCAGCGGTTATCAAAGAATGGTAAAATGCTTTCGCGAGTGCCTCTAGGTCATCCAAATCTATTTCGTCATCCTCTTCATTCGGATCTCTTACATAGTCCAAAGGATGTTGGGTGTAGAACGGGTATCCATAGACGATGCCTTTGATGACATTAGGCTCATTCCCAAATCAAAATCGACTAGACGTCTATCTGGTATCGGAAACTTGAGTATATCACCTATTGTTGCGATATCAGCCAAATCCGATAGCTTCAAATCCCTATCCTTGACGATCTGGTAACAAAGTGCCCCATGGTTGTTCTCTTTAGCCGCAACGATATAGAGCCCCAGACGTTCAATATCATTCTCGAGATCCTCGTCGATCTCACTTCTTGCAAATGTTGCCCATGCGTTTTCGCCTGATGCTACCCTGTGTAAAAGATCTTCATCCGTAGGGTATTCAAATCCTTCGTAGTATACCCCACCCAGATACCTAAAATTTTCCAGGCAGGTAGGGCAATATCCAGCCGCCGAACAGCAATGTAGCACAGGTACCTGAATATTGTAGTTAATTGTAAATTGATTCCTTTGTAGATAGGCTTCCATCTTTCTGATATTTCGGTACTTTATATATCGAAGCCAAACCGGTCAATGGGGGAGGGGTTGGAAACCCACCACTAAATGAGGCCTCACTTTTGCTTATAATTTTTACTACCCGCAAGAGTAGTAAAAATTAGTGTATACTTACGACATATCAATGTCAAAAATTCCCTCGTATAGATCCCGTGTATCACCGTCGGGTAACGTGAAATGATTTAGGTAACAATTCTCGGTGCTCAGGGTATCGTCTCTGAATCGGCACCAGGCATGTACGGCATTGGAATCGTCGCATTCCGGTTTCCTTACAGTCATCTCGGGGTACATCTCCCCTAACGTGCTTATCCTTGCACCGAGTTGCCTACGCTCGCATAAAATCATATAGTGCTTATGTATACCTTTTTTCCATGCTCGTGAGGATCGTTTTTATCAACCACACGTAGCACGGTATCATATTGATATCGGTGTGGAACATGCCTATGCCGTAGTTCCGAGTTGTCTTGTTTAAGGGCACTAAATTTTTCATCCCTATCCTCGAGCTCATCCCCGAGTGCCAGGAGTTGGTTGTCCCTATCCTCAATTTCATCGCCGAGTATGGCCAATGCTCCATCCCTGTCCTCTAGCGCTTGTCGCTGTTCTTTAATTACTTCTTGTAATTTTTGGACACCTGCTCTGGCCAGCTATTTGATAACCCTTACAGCCTTAGGCTTTTTTAACCTACGCACAATTTCCAAGACGCTCTCGAGCGTGACAAACACGTCATGCCCATTTTTCCCTCCTCCCTGCATACCTGATCGGGAGCCCATGGGAGATGCCTCACTAGACCCTACTATTTCGGACCTGGTAGATATTTAACCTTTTCAATACCCAGAAACCGTTCCAGATCGGTGCTTTTAAACATAGCTTGATCCTGGTTGTTGGATACTGTCTCGATGGCTCCTGTGTTGAACATAACTTGCAACGACATCTTTCTAATATATCAACGTAGGCCAGAGAATTTCAACGTGGTCATTTTACTACACTTGCGGGTAGTAGAAAAGCGCCCGTTTAGGACCTAGTCCCCTAGGTTAATTTCAGCAAACACATAGCGATAAATCGTGTTAATGATGTAAAAAATGGAGAAGTTGGGGGCATCAGGGTTTTATCGTATAAAGGTGCATCCCAGGGTTTGCTCGATATGTTTTTGTCTCTTTACCTCATAACCTATATCTCTATCAGTATGTCCAAATTCATCACATTCGATAGCTAACCTATACCTCGGGAAGTACAGGTCGATCCTATATCCATCAATATGATGTTGCATCCTCGCCGTCAAAAGAGGCGCGGATGTTGTAAAGGGTGCCTTCCTCCTTGGATAAAAGCTTTATGCTTTGGATTTCTATACCACAACACCTAGCAATTTTAATGGCATCCAAACTTTTACACCGAACCAAGATTTCCGTAACAGCTTCGGCGGAATTAAGTATATCATGCCCATTTTTTGTCTTACCAAGAGGGCATCTCCGAGATGAGGATGATTGGGAAAGTTTATCTCTACATTGCCCCTTAATATTTCTGCATGTGTTAATCGTTACGATACCCAAAAGCCTACCAAGGCCAGCCCTTTTGAACCATGGAGCCTCACAATCGTCATATATGATTTCTACATGTGCGGCAGGCACCGTAACAAGCTTTTGAAATGACATCTTTTTTTTGTCAAATCTTCGGGTAGATTGTTTATATGGACATTCGAGAATCTTCCAAGTCCTAGGATGTTCCAACCTCACATACAGGCACGCATGTTTGGATTTTTTAAGTTCATCCTTGATATCATCCCAATCGGAGATCATGTTCGTTTCTTCATCGATTAGCCTCATGTCGCCGCGTTCATTAGGGTACCACAAAAACAGGGCCTTCTTCTGCCTCCTCAGATTCTTGGGCAAAGCCGTATACGACTGCGTGAGTAGCCACAAGCTGTGCTTCCTATGCCTTCCCGAAATGGCCAATTCAAGTAGTGATTGTCGACGCTTCTCGAGACTTTCATCGGCTATGACGTCGTCCACTATGAAGAGACTGTCCTCACTCGCCAACAATGAGGACAATTTCGTTATCCATTCGGACAGCTCATTTTCAGGATATATAAGGAACACGTAAGGGTCCTTCCAAAGCGATTCCCTCTCGAGGTAGGTACTGTTCCACCGTATAGTAGCGCATAATATCACTATATTATGGAAGTGCTTCCTATACTCATTTTCGAGGAGGTTCAGGACACGTTGTGTTTTGCCGCAAGAAGTAGGGCCTGTAAAAATTGTCGTCCATTTACTAATAGTTGCTCCACTTTTGATCGTGAATTTTCGGGTATAACGCAGCACATGCCTCGCAAATCCATACACCCCCGTGATTGTTCACCAAGGACTCTCGACAGGCAGGGCAGAGCTTGGTATTTTGAGCCTGGTATTTTAGAGGTAGCGGGCGTACATTAATTTTGCCTGTAGGCATCGTAACGCATTGCGGTACCTTTTGACGAGTAGTGCCTTCTCTGGGCTCTCTCCGATGAGTTCAGCGTACCGGGGTATAATGTTGGATGTAAGCAGGGTATAGAGGAGTAGGTAATTCCCATCCTGCTTGAACCCTCTAATTTCACTATTAATGGCAAGAGGGTATACTTCATGTTCAACGTCTTCGATGTCCTTGCATTTAGTACAACGCCTAGCCTTAGCTTTATCAAGGCAGTCTATACAGGTCTTGGTTCGACTATTGCCCCTAATATTGAACCCATCCGAGGGAAGTAGTTTTTTACATCCTCTACAGTGTTTGTCTGTCATTTAATATTGCAGGGTGCGCCCTGTGCAGTTCCTTAGCCACCTCGGCAAGCGTTGGAGATTTAAATGTTTCCTGGTATCTAAAGGATGTCTTATGGTATACGTGTAACTCGAAATTTTCCCAAGTATAACCTTCGAAAAACTTGGCCTAAATATGATCCTGCAGCAGGATTATCAACTCATGTAATGGCTGCATATAGATGCGGCGTCTGGGGCGACCTTTTGACAGCCCCTTAAGATCAAGGCAGGGAATACACGTACTCGTTAGTTAGGGTAAGGGATTTCGAACACTTGGAGCAGTTTTTGGTCTCTTCCATCATATTTCTATATCTCCGGGAGATATAGAAACTTTACTATGCGGTCTATTTTGGAGACATCAATGACTTTTTGTACCACCCTTGTTTTATCGCGTATTCGTCGAACAGGATCGCTGCCGTCATATAGCCGGTAAACTTCAGACCGTCCTCCAGGTCCATCTTGGCCCCAGGTCTAAAACCCCCCCCCCAAAGCCTTCTTTGCTCCCATGGCGATCAGGATTGTGTATGAGACTACTCTGACCGATTCCCAGAGGGAATCAATGACCATCGACTCTTTCAGTCCCATATTGCTATCATCATGCTTGCTTGTCATTTATTAAGTGTCTTTTTTTAGAAAAAATCATTGCACCTTAAAAATATCAATATTTGGCTGAGTTTTTCCTTATTTGCCCTGTTGTCGGGGCTCTGATGTGGTGTTTTGGGATTCATTTTTACCCCTGTTAAACATTTACCAAACCCCGACACCTATTGCCAATATGGCCAAGGTCCCGACTCCATAAAGGTATACACTGTCCATTGACTGTACGGAACTGGTCTCAGAAGAGGTTTTGACTGCAGGCTCTACAGTACCCTCTTGTTGTTTCATTTTTTCCTTCCTCTTCCTCATGAGTGCCGCCAACTTGTGCCCCTGCGCAACCCTTATCGGATGCTTTGGTGGTTTTGTAATGACTCTCTCCTGTTGTTTTTGTTTCTCTTTACTCATTTTATTATAGCACCGTCTCAGCCTCTTCCACCTCATTCTCCGCATCCTTCTTCTTCTTGCTCATATGCCAAGCGGTATGGCCTGCCACGAGGAGCGGGGCTAAACACCTACCGATGGTACAGTATACGAGCATACCTAGATCTGCCATGGAGTCTCGGATTATAGGGTCTTCTTCGATATCCCTGCGCAATTCATCTACACTGTCTATATCTACAAAGTTTCCAATCACGCAAGCATACAATCTGTTAACATGGGTAGACAGTGCCCTAGCTGTTTTCTCCCCTTTCTCTTGGAGTTCTCGCTGTACATACTCGGTATGGACCTTGTCGATTGCTTCCTCCGGAGCCTTGTCAATAAATACCTCTGTGCATTTTTTTGGTCGGAGATGACCCTTGCCTTTCCTCAGGGCCTCTTTCAGGACCCGACGCTTATCGATAGGTTTCTCTATCTGCTCGTATTCTGCAGAGGCATTATCGAATACTTGTTCAAGATCGGACGGCATCTTTATTATACGTCTTTATCGAAAAAGTATATAAGCGATCATGGCATACGGCAGGACTATAGCGATTAGTAAGCATATGTCCATTTTATTCCCCTGTGGACGCTAGGCGGTAATGGCCACGGGCAAGCGCCGCAATCTGGTCCGGTTGTACGATACGTTTGTCATCTGCCCTGTTGAGTGCCAACTTGTTCACCTCTTGGGTGTATACCGCATGGTTCTTGTTTTGTATCAATACCTGGCTGTTGTAGACGTCAACGCCCTCCTCCAGACACCGCCGATAGTCATCGAAGGTTATGGATTTTTTCGTGACACACCTCTTCACGGCCTTGGCTTTGCGATCACCTTCTTGTTCTTGCCTACTGGGAGAGGCCTTCTATCATCCGGATTATACGCACTTATATCGAAGCGTGCTTCAACAGCGATATCCCTATAAGAGTCCTCCGTTCGTATATGGTAAACGAAGCTGTCCGTGTCCATGTAACAGAGCTGTATTTTAGAACCATATTTAGGCTGCATGTAGTCATAATGGAGCTCGTACATGACTAGCTTCGACATATCCAGAATGGCCTGTCCTATATACACCGGCTTGTTCATCTTGACCTCGGTTTTGCCCATTTCAACGCCTACTAGGTTTTTGCTAAACCTGCTTCCGCCCTTGAAATTTGGTTTAATAACAAACTTCGTATACTTATCCTCATTGGTGACCAGTCGGATGTTGCGGTGGTTCCGGATATTTTCCATGGTCTTGGCAAATACGCTTAAATTCATCAGCTTATAAAAGTCCTTCTCGAACTTGTTTTTTGCATTCGTTCTCAGCCTCGTGTTGTAATCTATATAGCCCTTCAGCCACGAATTCTGGTTAAACCGGATGACCCTGCGTACTTTCTTCAATTCAAGCCCATGCTTTATATCCTCGTGAAGGGTCCTGATATGCACCACATATCTACGCTTGTCCTCCAGATTCGGAACTAGTTTCTCTACCCTATGGACCATCGTGCATTCCGGTAGGAACGGCAACTCGTTATGCTTGTCGTGTAGTCTCTCCAGGTAGTCAGTATCTACCTCCAGGATATACCCATGCCTATTTTACTCAACGAGCTTCCCGATCCGCTTTTCTGTAAAGGCCTCGACATTCGACACCCATTTGAAACCATCCGTGGGCAGATCTTGGCGCATCGCCCAGCCGTATAGTTTGTTTGCATCAAGGTACTGGAGGTATGATGACTCCTCGTCCGAGTTATACTGGTCTCCCATGTACTTGTTATTTGGTTTGGCATACCGGTGTACAGCCTGGGTTATATCCCTCTTATGCTATTCTCGAACATCAGGAGCATATCGGGATCTGTAAGGAGCTCTAGCTTGATTCCGGTATACTTGAGTGCTGCCTTCCAGGCTAAGCCAGGTGCGTTGTAGAAGTGTGCAGGATCAAGCTTGTAGTTCGTCAAGCACACGTTTCGAAATGTCTCGAAGACGTCGGCAGTACGTCCGTGCTGAGGTACACATCCTGGTAGTCTCCCATGGTGACGTTATCACCATCTGGGGTAATGACATTCCATGCCTTTTTTGCGTATTGATAATCTTCATCGCTGATACCCTTCATGTTCAGCTTGCTGTAAAAGGCATCCTTGAGAGGTAACTCCGACTCTTCGAATCGCTGCCATCCATCCATATACTCATAAGGATACACGCCTTTTCTGCGCACGAGCTTAAATGTGTCATCCTCATTGAAAAACCAACGGAGATTTTTACACTGTTCATCGTTGAGGTTGTCTGCCAATTTGTCTAGGCTTGATGCCATGAATCGATAGGAATCTATGAACCTGATTTCGATTGTCTTGTACTTTCCCCATCACCATACCCCATACCTCCAAGTAGTACCTTGATTTTAACGTTGAAGCTGATATATTTCTCCGTGTTTTCGGCTATACAACCAATGTCCTGAGTATCATACTTCTCACCCAGTTCCCGGATAACCAGGTGTGCGTCATACCCTGACAAGTTGTGGAATATCACGGGTATATGGCTAGGTATCTTGTATTTGATATTGCAACTTTTATTTGCGACACCTCTATATTGTCCTGTATAGTGACAATGGTCCCTGACTTTGCGGTTATTCTCACAGTCATCGAATGGTTTTAGGCAGATATGACAGTTCGTGGCCTCGTCATGTTGTCTTTTTAGGACCTCTGTTAGAGGCAGCACTTCCCTCTGCGGGTAGGTATAATAGAGACGTTTCACCTCATCCTCCAGATGGTTGACGAACCTCGTCACCCAGTCCTCGCCTCTGTATACCGTTAGTGGGTCCGGCACATCCCTATAGGCAAAGGTGCTATACGTACACCATCCAGATGGTATATGCTTAGCTTTTTAGTCTTTTTGCCTCTTGCATCCTCTACCGGGACTAGCAGGCTTTCGGAGTCCGCATAGATAGCAAAGGGTACCTTGAATTGCTGTTGTCCATCCCTATAAAATAACCATTTTTCGGCCTCTGTTAGCATGGTGATTTTGACCGCCTCATCGTCCTTGCAGTAGCCATGGTGCTTGTCCCTTGATTCAATTGTGGGAAAGGCCTGTAGGCAGTTTAGGCAGAAGTGCATTTTTGCTGTATTTTTCGAGGTATCACTATCCAGGAGTCGCGATAGACTTTTGACCGCTTTATAATGTCTCCTTTTATCATCGGTGATAAGCAACAGATTAACCTGTTTGTTGCGCCTAATATTGTACTCGGATCGACGTAGGATGTTGATCTTCTTCCCCATTACGTACAATACGTTTACTGCAATGTCAGGGTTATTCTTTTCAAACTTGGAAACTCCATACCAACCCAAGTCTACATAGGGTTTCATCTGAGATATTCGATTTGGGTTCCTCCCTATCTCCTCGTGATGTAAGGATGCTATTATACTCCACTTGAAACACTCTTCGTCTTCATTCACCTTCTTCATTCACCTTCATTAATAACGGCCTTTTTTGAAGATATCCATTTAGGCAGTTCAATGTACGATGAACCCCTTGTTAGCCTCAATTTGTGGAAGTCGGCATCAAGGTATAGTGTTCTACTAATTGTAAAACCACTTTGGGGTAGTGCTGAATGTTCCACACCTGTTTTGATTTGAGCAAACATCATATCTAACATATCGTCTACGTCGCTACCTTGGAATACTGAGGCCATATTACTATGGAAGACCTTCTCCACCTCAATATACTCCCCGTCGTTCGCCTGCTCCGGGTTCGTCTTCTTCTTCTTCCACATGATCCACAGGAATAAGTGTATCTTTGCCGACCCCATATCTTCCACCTGGTCCTCAACCAAGGCTTTCACGTTTGGTCGCACAATCCCTATATACCCGTCGACGTCGGCCCCTCCTATGCCAGGAATGCGAAAACTTCGGAAGACCCTGTGGAGAGCATGCTTATGTTCTTGGGGGATATAGTCCTGCACCGGTTGATTGTTTAGAAAATCTTCCTCGGCCTCTTTTTCTACCTCGTCATGAAGTGTAGGCCTCGTATTGGCTGTCCCATTATAGAAACCCATAACCCCGCGTTTGAATGCTGCATAGGTGCTCTTGACTCCCTTTTTCATAGGTTTGGCGACAGCATCCACAAGCCAATTATAAAATCCCTGCATCTTATCCCTTAAATCAAAACGATTTTTCGACAGTTCCTGTTTCTCAAAAATGTCCATCTCAGATGGTGGCAATACCCAATTATACCATTCATTGATTTTACCCCCAATAGTTGGACGGGTCTTGGCCATCTCCTGCGTCTCAAATAAGTCCATATCCTCAGGCGTTATAGGCTTGGCCGGTTTCTGTGATACATCCTCCAATAGAGCAACCAATTCGGCCTTACGTAGCCTATAATACCCCTACATAAACCACGACCTTTTGCGATATCACGAAATTGTTTCAGGTTGTATGCATCCATTTATTTATTGTATGGATTTTAACGTCGTCGGAAGATATCATTCTTCTCAAAACTAACACAGTTATTCCCCTCTTTACTGCGCATGCGTTGATTTTTAGGGAATCCCCCCGTTCTGCTCATTTTTGTATGATAGCGACTTACCCTTGATATGCGTAGACTTTTAGGGAATTGTGCTAGAAAATTTTGGACTCCTTTTTGTATGATTTTTGATGACGTCACGACATTGTACTGATTATTAGGGATAACTCCTTGAATTCCATAGCTCAATATGGTATTATGCGCACGCGACTGTGCTAGAACATACATTTCCCTATTTTTCGACGCTCGTAAAATAAATAAAGCAATCATCCGTACAAAATTTCCCATACCGACGATTGACGCGTTAGTTGACGAAGTGAGTGATTCCAAAGTGTTTAGTAAAATCGACCTTAGGGAAGCATACACTCAAATAGAATTGGACGAAGAGTCGAGAAAATTAACCAATTTTATCACTGAAGGTGTTTATCATTTTAACCGCTTGATTTATGGAATCAACGATGCCGGTGACATTTTCCAACAATGTCTACAATCCAAAATCTGTGACATACGTGGCTTAAAATGTATCAGTGATGACATAGTAGTGTATTCTAAAGACGTAGAGGAACATAAGAAAATTTTGGAGAAATTGTTTAATCGTTTAAAAGAAAATGGTTTTAAAGTTAATGCAGATAAGTGTTTAATTGGGCCAAGCAGTATTTCATTTTTTGGTATCGTCTTATCAGCTAACGGTATCCAGCCCGATCCCAAGAAAGTCGAATGTTTGTCAAATGCTAACCCACCGCAGAACGTAAGCGAATTAAAATCCTTTTTAGGACTGTGCACGTATATAAATCGATTAATTGAAAATTATTCACAGAAAACTACACCTCTTCGACAACTTTTGAAAAAAGACTCTAAATATATTTGGAACGATGAACATCAAAACTCCTTCGATCTATTAAAGTCGGAATTACCTCAAACACCGTCGTATCCTTTTTTTTAATCCTCATAAACCGAGTACTGTTTAAGTAGACGCTAGTAATTACGCCATTGGTGGCATCTTATTACAATCAGACGATTTTGGTAACCCTCGACCTGTTTGTTACACATCAAGGGCCTTATCGACTACCGAGCAAAAATATTCCGTAACAGAGAAAGAAGCCCTGGCTCTAATTCATTGTATTAGTAGATGGCATGTATACTTATACCATGCCTAATTTAACGTCACAATCATTTGAAACTCATCTTCACATCTCGTACTAGAGCTACGCCTAGAATAGAAAGATGGCAAATGAAACTGCAGAGTTATCGTTTCACTATTAATTACAAACAAGGCTCAGAAAATATGAAAGTTACAAACACGAGTTTTGTAAAATCAATGGTGTTATTTTACGTAATAATCGTATTTTTAAACCAAAATCATTATAACACAGAAAATTATGAATATGATACACCGTACATGTCTTGGTATTGTTAAGATGAAAAATATTTTACGCAGCAAAGTTTATTGGTATAGAATAGACAAGGACATCGAAGATCTTGTATTTGCTTATCATGTCAGAAATTAAGCAATACCCGACAAACGCCTCCTGTACACATGACAGTATTACCGAAGTCACCCTGGTCACACATAGTAGCGGGTTTTTATGGCACCTTGCCAACTGATGAGAAGATCCTAGTACTTACAGATTTATATTCGAAATTTTCTATCATCGAAATTATGAAAAATACAACATATCAAACTGTATCGAGCCCTCTTGACGATATAATTTCGTTATTTGGTTATCCTCATAAAATAACAACAGATAATGGACCCCCATGGGACAGTCGCGAAAATGGAGATATTTTTTAAATCACGTGGCATACAACATAAACCGTCTACACCGTATTGGCCCAGAAGTAATGGAAAAGCAGAACGTTTTATGCCAAACCCAATTAAATTAATACGTCACTTCTACGACGCTGGTAAAGATTGGAAAGGCGCATTACGTTCAATGTTACTGAATTACAGAAACTATATTCATCCTGCAACTAATGTAGAACCATCCATATTGTTCTTCAATCGAAAAACCAACACTGGAATACCGTCATTGCAGCCATACACATCAACACAACAAGATGCCGTCAAACAATATCACGATAAATACATCGAAAAGGCTAAGGAATCTTCCAACAAGCACAGTCATCCTGTTACACAGAGACAACACTGGTGATATCGTTTCGTTAAATTCCAAACACATTATTTATCAAACAAATTTACTGTATCGATGTCAATAATTCACATTTCATTTATAAGGCCAGTACCTAAGAACAATAGTAAACATCAAACTTTAACCGAACCAAATATTGTCTCACGAAAAAAGTATTTATTGCGATCCCAGAGTAAAATTTAGACAATGGGGAGATGTTATGTCGCTATATAACATAATGTTCTGTAAAATACACACTATATTTCTTGTATGAAACAGACTTGTTTTTGTTCGAAAAGATTATTCTCGTTCTCTGTTTATCACCAGCAATCCAAGATATGCTCTTCAGGGCACAGTGTGCCGATATGTTCTGGAAAAGTAAGCCTAGTGTCAAATTTAATACCAAGAAGCTTTACACATTTGGATGCAGATAAATTTGCTCCATTCAAATTTAAGTTCATAAAGCTGGTGACCTAAAAAGTTGTTCAACATATATTTTACTTCGTGAAGGGTTTCATCCGATGCACAAAAAGTATTAACGTCAACATAGTAGAATTTCAGAGTGTTATGTATTTAATTATAACAAACGGAGAGAAGAAGAGCACACAGTAGTTATATTATATGTGACATTCATAGCATCGGATTTGAATTATTGTCCTTCAGTCTGAGGATTTAATAGCAGAAAATCTATTGCGAAGGTGGATAGAGTTTTAAAAAGGGCAACGTCTCAATCTAAAGTGGAATCCATATTCATGCGCAACATTGTAGACAATTACTAAAACACACGAAATTGAATTCTTCTTACATGGAAAGTGTGTTACAGTTTAGAAATGATAGTGGATATAATTAAAGTTGCTTTAGTTAGATCTAGATTACATCCTTGAAAATATGGGCTGCAAACATTTGGACACATAGCCTCCCAATTATGGAATTCTCTTCCAAATAAAATCAAGTCTGCAGAGTCTTCAAACACGATTTACTTATTCCATGTTTTCATAAAACCTTGTGCTTCGATCGCCATTATTGCAGCATTAAAAACACGCTTCAAATGTTGAAAAAAAACATCAGGATACCTCCTGACGTCTCAAGAGCCAAAACCACATGTTTCTTTTTATATTGTAAACATGGTTTGGTGGGCAGCACTAGGATGTAAAAGTTACAAAGCAAAAAATCAAAACTTATCTTTAAAACAATCGGATCAGAATCCTCGTGATTGACAATACATTTTATTTCCAAAGAATATATTTTTAAAAACTCAATAATCAGCATGGGCAAATATGTTACGTACATCCCGCTAAAAAGTACACACCTTGTAGGCTATATATATGTCTTGATTCCAGTTCGTGACAGCAAAAACATTCAGTTTCAGTGCTCATTTGACGGCAATTGTTGCATTTACACCACGACGCAGCGTCAAGGTTAATCCTTAATTCTGCTATGTCCCCATCGCTATCACTGTCATATGTCACCCACGATGAGTCCGATAAATCCTCGCTACGTTTAGGCTCAAACTGGAAGACCAGTACATCGTTAGAACATTTTGATTCCGACTCATCCGAAGAAGACATAATTATTACAGTACTTAACATATGGAGTTATATGTGGGACAATATTCGTGTATGGTTTTCGTCGCGTCGTAATGCTTTTCGTCGTGTCGTATTTTTTTTCGTGGCGTGGTTTTTTTGGACTCGTAATAGTTTTCGTCGCGTCGTATATTTCTTCGTGGTGTGGTTTTCTTCGCATAGTAATGGTTTTCGTCGTGGCGTATTACTCATGTTGTGATGTGATCTCATGTTTCGTCGTGTCGTATGTCACTTCGTGGGGTATTTCAGTTTGTGGCGAAATGGTTATGCTTTTTTTACACGGAATTATTAATTTTGTTAAGCTTTTACACAATATATTTCACTTTCTTTCTAGTGGCTTTGGTGTTCCTACTGGCTAGCTATTCTTATTGTCATTTTGTTTTAATAAACGATACATTCTTAGCCATAGATTTACCTAGCTATACATTTTTAGCATGCTACACTGTACAATCTATTATCAAGTAAACTAACTACATAAACATAAATTATTACATAAAATTCTTACACAATACATGATATTTCTTTATAATCACAAATGTAAAACTACTTAAAAATAGAATATAATTTTTAGCACCAAACATTTTGTTTATTTTACCGCACTTTATTCATGTGACTTGAATTTCTTGTAAGCGCTACACAAATTTCGTAATTTCGTGTTAAAAAAGCATAAAAATTTTCGCTACGAAGTAAAATACGCCACAAAGTAAAATACGCCGCGAAGTGAAATACGCCATGAAGTGAAATACGCCGCAAAGTGAAATACCCCGCAAAGTGAAATACCCCGCAAAGTGAAATACGCCGCGACGAAAACAAATACGACTCGACGAAACGTAAAACCACCCCACAAAGAAAAATACGACGCGACAAAAACCACACCACGAAGAAAGATACGACACGACGAAAAGCATTTACGACGCGACGAAAACCATACACAAATATTGTCCCATATATAACTCCATACTTAACAAACGTGTTGATTTTCAAACGCTGAATCATCTATATACCATAAATATTTAATACTTCGAAACATGCCATGAACATATCAAGGGATTCTAAACACAATTTAGTCAGTAGAATATCACCGTAGGAGGCATCCTATAATTCTTTGGTCTCTGTAACGTCAATTGTGCAACCATTATGAATTTCAAAGTTCGAGAAGAAGCGTGAGCATGATAAAACGGCTTTATCTTCATTCACGAAACTTTACTTTCTATATCTTTGCTCACAAAGTAAATTTCACAGTACGTTCAGTAGTTTAAAATAATAAAAATGTTCTTTACATGTTGTTCAACATTTTTTTGCTATTTTGATCTTTAACTTTTTTTAATTCATTATTTTGTGCGTATTGATCCGTGACTATCACAATAAGGAGAAATATAATCCATTGTTTTTTAATTAGCCACCCGTTTGGCATGTATAAAAATACTGAATTATAAAAAAAATCCGCACTCACAAATTTAACCAAAAGAAGGACTTTGTTTATGCAAACATATTTCTAAAGGGTCATTCAGAAAGTACGTTTGCTCAAAAATTCGCCATTTTGCAATAATGCTACTGCGAGAAGACATGATTACTTTCTAAACACCTTAAACAAAACAGAACGAAAAACAATCGTTATAGCCAACCACTACCGAAATCAACCAACACGGTAGCACATGACCGTATTAAAGGAAAATAGAAAAAAATCTAGATTCCAACCCTTGTTCTTATTTGTTACATGACATTCTTCACCCTTCCCTTTAAGTCAAACGTACTTCTTGAATGCCCCAAATATTTAATGTACAAAATAAACAAAAGCAGCGTATACGTCAGATATAAGATCAATTAGGGACGTCGCCATAACAACGATTTCATCTCCAAATGTCACAAGTAGTAGATAAACACTACAATTTCAACTGCGTATACGCATGTTGGCACAGAGACTTTTACACTCTGTGTGAACTTAACCTCATCCACCACCAGACACATCTGCAAAAAAGAAAAAAAATACAATAAAGAAATATGTATAGTTTTATAAAAAATAACGCTACTTATTTTTATACGTTATACGTTCTTTAACTCTATCTCAATTTTTTTCTTACCCTACATGTTTGGTTGGAATGAATTACTTTTTAGCAAAGAAAATTTGGCTAAAGGAGGATTTTCAGCGTGGATTAAATTTGACGAATTGAACATTAATTTGGTGGGTGGTTAAAAAAGTTATCAGTTTTCTGGGAAACATTTTTTGGCGTTACTTTGCTATGTAAACGTGGAAATGATATTTCTCTCTAAACTGGTACTTTGGACTATCTGGATCGCTCTAAAAAACTGTGTGTACAAGGCTTTTGAATAATCAACATAATATGTTTAATGATTTACAAATTTTAAATGAAAAATTTCAGGTAAAGCTAAGTCGCTTATAGATATACAAATGTAAATCGTTTTATTTTTTACTGAATGTTAATAAAACAACATTGTGAAAATTGCCTAGTCCTTGGGTAACACCTATCGGTAGAAGATAACAAAGTAAAACAGTCGCTTACTTCTACGGCCCGGACGATAGGTGCAAGAACCTCCATCCCCTACCATTAGTGGGTTGTAATCTAAACGATAAAATAATGAGTTAAACTAAATAACAGCGTGAAAAAAAAGTTAAAAAGTTAAACATTAAATTGAAGCAAGATTGTAAAGAATACAAAGAGTCAGGTCATTAGAATTACGTCACCTGCAGGACGCAGTTGGTGTTTTTTCTTAGGTTTTAAATTTTCGTTCGCAGTTTCAGACTTGACCTCCTATAACAAAATAATCAAATCTTAAAACAAAGGATATTTCTGCGAGAGTACATTGCGTGTTATCATTATAGATTAAGTTACATATGTGAAACTTAAACACTGGTTTCGGAAAAATAATTACTCCCGAAATTACTAAAAGATGCTTTGTGAAAAGAACCCTTGTTTTTTGTGTGGCCGCATCACGTTATATTTGCCTCCCAAAGCGTAAAATTTAATTGAAGTACTTTCATGTCAGTGAACCTATGCCAGTATGCCTACTTCGTAGAAATTCATACTCGCAAAAGACAATTAATTTCGATATATATTACAACCAAATCTCGGTATAGGTTACGGGAGGCACGGTATTTTTTGTTGCGCGGTGTCATTCGTGAAGAGTTGATCAATGGCACAAATTTTTCGGATCTATGTATGAAAAACGTACACGTACATATACAGAAATGCCAGCACCAGAGAATGTTTGCAAAAGAAAACAACTTCGACGTTGTTTGATGTCGTTCATAAACAGGTAGCTTAGCCATCCTATAGCTACCATTTATTTATTAAATTATTAGTTAATACAAGTAAAATGGGTCAAGTTTGAATATTAAACTTTTTTTGCTATAGCTAGCTAAAGTAACTATGAAAGGAGAAAGCTGAGATTTTTAGCTGGGTCAAAAGTCAAAACTTAAGAGGAAAATTACATCACAGTTTCTTGCCTTACACTGCGGAAATTTCTTGTTACTCCTTATGGGCAAAATAAAAAGAACTTGTACTTTATCGAAAAAAAAATTAGGAGAAATACTAAATTTTTATCTAAGATTAAAAATTTTCGCAAGATAAACTTTTGCAATTTTTTGATTTATAATTTTAGGTTTGAAACCAATGTCCTAAAGAGGGTGGAGTTTTTCGTTTTTACACTGTAGTCACAATAAGCTATGCAAAGGTTTGCCGAAAAATAAAAGATTTTTATCAAAATATTACACTAGTCGGTGAGGCCCGTGGAAAAAACCACTTAGGCAGAAGGACAATGGAAAAGATCCGTCCTATAAATATTAATGATGTCAGCAAATATTTTAGTATATTGCACACTGCCCTTTACCAAAGAAATAATGTCAAAAAGTACGTTCGGAAGGTGTAATTCCAAGTAACAAAAATGTTCTTAAAATGTCAAATCGGATTAAATCCTCCACACAAAACTTAAACAAAATATGAAAAAACACAGGTTGCCAGGAGTAAAATCTAGTTGATAGAAAGTTAAAACAACGACAGTCACAATTTACATATAGTTAAATATAATTAAACTGGGGAGACTTAGCCAGCTAGGAATATAGCTAGCTAGCAATTTATGCTTAGTAAAACACATTAAAAAAGAGATAGAAGCTATCTATTTAATAATACGCCAGTTCCGTGTGTCTGTCTGTCACTTTTGCAAAGTGGAATACATTCTTCAATATTTTCTTTAACAAATTCTATAAAACATCGCCTATAAAATTGTTCTGTAATTTACCAAACTTTACCGATAAAATAGTATTGACGTCAAAGGAAAGTTAATTAAGATTAGTGAAGCCATTACAATGCACTCAAAACTTTGAGGCCAAATAACTTGGAAACGAGGTGGTGACGTCAATGTTTTTTCACCGCGTGGGTAACTAGGGACAACCTGGGACCAATTTGGGTAAGTTTTCCAAACCTGGGTCCCCGAATCCGTTTCGGAATGAACGGTTTGATGACGTCATCAAAAAACCTTTAAACCTTGATATCTCTGCAACCGTTTGTCAAAGATACATGATCATATACATTTTCTTGACCAGCGTTTCAAGATATATACGATGAAGGCAACAGGCATACACATTTCTGAAAAAAACATTTTGTGTTCTGACATGTCTCTGCTGGCATCATCAAAATTTAAATGACGGTTGTTTTTCTCTGTTATCCTGCCTAAGTGGATTTTTCCACGGGCCTTATCGACTAGTCTCTTATAATAATACGAAGAGTGTGTCTGTTTGTGTGTCTGTAACAGGCAAAGTGGATGTCTTCATTTTCCTTTGATGTTGCCGAAAAATGCATCTCTAATATGTCAAATTTTCTGACGTTACGGCGCGACGTCAATAACACTACTTTAACGTCAATATCCTATATTAAATTAATGAAGCCATTACAGTGCACCTAAAACTTTGAGGCCAAATAACTTGGAAACGAGGTGGTGACGTCAATGATTTTTCACCGCGTGGATAACTAGGGACCACCTAGGACCAATTTGGGTTATTTTCCCAAACCTGGGTCGCCGAATCCGTTTCGGAATGGACGGGTTGATGACGTCATCAAAAAACCTTTAAACCCTAATATCTCTGCAACCATTTATCAAAAGTACATGATCCTATACATTTTCTTGCTCAGCGTTTCAAGATCTATACGATGAAGGCAACAGATATACAAATTTTCTAAAAAAAAATTTTAAGGTCTTGACGGGCCATTGCTGACATCAGCAAAATGTTAAAACCCTTATGTCTCATTAACTGCTTATCAAAAAGATATGATCATATACATTTTCTTGGTCAGCGTTTTAACATCTGCATAGTACAGGCAACGAATAAACTAAATTTCGCCAAATATTTTTGTAATTGCACTGCTGACGTCAGCAAAAAATCTAAAACAACCTACTTTTCCATTGTCCTTCTGCCTAAGTGGATTTTTCCACGGGCCTTATCGACTAGTGGCTATATAAATTAGGATTAAAAGTTATCTGATACAACAGAACAGTAATGTAAGAATTATTAGATCAGTTTAACAAACTAGAGGTTTCCGTTTGGCCAGCATATTTGTTTAAATGCTACGGCTTAGCGTAGAATTTTGAATTTTAGCAAAAACATTAGTCACGCACAACAATTGTGCAAAAAAAGTAAACAAATATGCTAGCTCCTAAAGCTTTAAGAATTTGAGGAGTGGCTTTTTATGGGTATGCAAGTCTGTTTGACAATTTAAAGCGTACCTCCAGCTTACATAAAAACTAAACGTCTAAATAATATTAAAGTTTTTACTTTTTTGAATTCTAACCCACTTTTTAAACTCTTGCCTTCAACTTCTACTTCAAATAGCTTCTAACTTCACTTTTCTACTTTTAACCTTTTTAATATGCTTTTTAACTTCACTCTACTTCTCCGTTTTGACTTTACTTGCTTTTACTATCTGCAATTTTTTATGACTAAGGGATCGTCGAAAATAAACCATCTTTTATCCGCTTCTTTAGTTCGCTTTTTGTCGAGAACTTTGTCGAAAAGTTTTTATGTTTGTTTGTTTTTACGTCAAGGTAACTTTCTATTCGAATGCCGTCCCGTTCGAGAGTACGTATTTGAGCGAATCATACTGCTTACTTTTTATCACGTGGTTTCTAACAACGACACTCACAACACCGATACTCATAACACCGATACTCACAAAACCGACAGCAAGATTCTTGTGATTAAAATGAGTGAGATGGATAAAATATGTCTTAGGTTTAGGACCAAATGCTTAATCCAGCCCAGAGAAAGTTGGGATGTGCTTTTAAAGCATAGTGTCAATAATCCAATCTAAATTTTATGGCGTAGTTGTGAGGAAGTTATTTTTTGTGTTCACTTGGATCTGCAACATGGTTTACCTGCACTAATCGCGTAACCTAGCGCCACACTCACAATTATCTTTTGAATATCCACAGGAACTTATTCTGCAAAAAACAACTGTATTTGTTTTACCAGTGTAACAATAGGTTTCCTCATAAGTCCTGTGAATGTTAGTTTTAATAAAGATATTACACCTTTAATTGTATTGCTATAAGCGCCCCACTGGATTTGTGACACATTATATACTAAGTCTTCAACCTTTAATGAGACTTGAGATCTTCTAGCTACAACAATAGAACAACAATGCCTAATCATTGCAAGAACCTCATAATAAACATCACTTTTTACTATAGCTCCCCAAAAAAATTTATTTTATAAAAGAAACCTGAAAATCTGCAGAATTTATTTATGAAAAATAGGTTTCTGTTCGCTGTGACAACATATTCGACCATATACCACAACCATCTAGCTATATACTTACTTATACTACATACCACGACCATCTAGCTATATACTCAAGTCTTGACTGTTTACTGTTATGGGAAGATAATAAAAGAAGATACGCGAAGGTCCAAATAGCTAGCTACCCTTAATTAAAACGACAGAATCCGTTAAAAACTATGCTAGCTAGCTACCTACACAAAAAAAATGTATATATCTACTTGTACTTTGAACCATTAATTTAAAATAAATGTACCTCTCGAGTGCTGGCATGGTACTAGGTAGGTGGCCCAGAATCTCAAAATAATATTATCTAGATGTGACCATCCACCATCATCAGACATCATAAATCGTTTTTTGTCTCAAAATTTTGTAAATCCAATTAAAAAAATTGTTCAAAACTTCCTCTAAAAGTTCAGTGATCACTTTCACAAGTTTCAGGGCTAGCCAATACCATGGTCACGTCGCCAAACCCTTGGCAATTGTGAAATAAATGTGGTTTGGCCTTATGATTTTCAGATTGCTGAAACAACATATTTTAGCTTTCGATTCCTAAACATAAATATCAACAAAAAAAGGTCCTGCAATTATTTTCAACCTCGCGAAAAATTAATATTCATGAAAATTATGTAGAAACAAACCTGAGTTTTGCGTTTTAAATGGTATCCCTTTCCTTGCTTGTGTTTCTCCCATTCTTCTATTTTCTGCCGTCGCTTTTCTTCTTCAAGCTAAATAAAAAAATAAAGAAATAAAAAATAATTTAATGAAATAAACTATTCCCTAAAAAAACTTTTCGATCTGTCACTTATACATTTTAAAATTAAAAGTTTCTGCCTTTTGAAAAGTTGATATTTTCTTGTCTTTTCAGAGTTGTGGAATTTTTCCGGACAAAAAGAGATAACAATAATAGTGTGAACCGTGAATGAAGTGGACTTTAAAATTTGGTTTAATATCAGGATCCAAAAAAAGCCATAAACTTAAAAAAGCTAGACAAAAACAGAAAAGTGAGCTAAATTGTACTATTCCTCTATGTAAAATACCAACGATAATAACAATCCCAGTAAAAACACAGTTTTTTCGTTTCTTAATTCTGCACAAAAAACAATTTATAGAACAGTGATTTTTTGCAGATGTTCGTTAATTGGAGCGCTAATTTCTTTTCCGCTCTATAGGAAGTGTTTTATGAGACTTTAACTAGAATTCTTCCGGTGTAATGAAATCTGTTGGTTAATCAGAGGTGTTCAATTTTTGGAGTGTCTGTTAATTGGAGGAATGACTGTATTCTCTAATTTTTGACAAAAGAAATATGAATATTGACGAAAAAATATGAATTTTGACGGAAAAAGTGCTGAGGAAAATGGTTCTACTATATTATTTCTATTACTTAATAAAAGTTTGAGTTACTTTGAGTTTGAGAGTAATGCTGAGTGTATTCATTTTAAAACTATAGAAAGAAACCACCAGAGGTCAAATTAACGAGACTTCTAATGCCGCATCTAACTCAAATGAATCAATGATTTAAGTTTGGAGTAAGTACAGCTGTTTAACTTTAGCTTTTTGTTGAACTCGGCCTTATTATATAAGTCTGGCAAAATTTGCAGACACACAAAACACACTGAAGCCTATTGTTTTCCGATCAAAAAGCACGTCTTCGCGAAAAAAAATCAATCTACATAAGTGAGCACGAGGAAGTTGCAAGTCTTCTTCTCGTTTTTTGAGGTATTGAAGAAAATTGTAAAGGTTAAAAATTGTTTTAACACATTTGTTAAATGAAAGAACTTAATTTATATATTCCATATTTCTCACGATCTCACAACTTTTGTTTAAAGGATTATGGTTACGAAGACGAACAAACAGAGGGTGAGGATGAGGATTTGAACACAAAGGTTTTTGATACACAACAGCCATAGAAAAAGAAAGGGAGAAGACGTCAGAAACTCTAGTCGAAGATTTTGTGAATGTATTTCTAGAGAACGACAAAATTAAAGAGAAACTCCGGATGACAAATGTCAAGAACAACCATCATGTTAAATTTATTGAGAAAATCAAACAAAGGTGGAAGGAAAGAAATGTAGAGTACGATTTTGATGTAACACCAACCAGGGGGAAATTCAAACAACGCATCACTACTTGTAAAAATTATGCAATGAAAGTGACAACTGCATCTAGAATCAAAAGATTCCAAGAGGATAAAGAACTTTTGTTTCGTGTGGATTTTCCATGCCCAATCAGTGTGAAATATTTGTGCATCGGATGTGGTAATTTTCTGTGCAAACAGTCATATACAATTTGACAGCATCTTCTTTTGATTAATGTAATGATTGGAGTTAATGATATGTCCAAGTTCTTTTTTCCTGCTTTGATGATGTTCTTGGCTCTTCGAACGACTCTGTCAAGTATTTCTAACTTTGTTCGATTCATCTTTACATCAACTATGCCACAATAGGTAGATGCTGGCGATACGATGGTTGAAAATACAATTTTTGCTGCATCTGCTGTCAGATTTGGTCTTAATTTAACAGTAATCCAACTCTACCATATAATTTTCTGTATTTCATTAAAAAGTTGTAGTTTAGGTTTAAGGTTGGGTCTAATAGCACTCCAAGGTATTTGTACGTCTTGGTGAAGTTGATTATTTTATTGTAAATATACTTGTAATGAATGACAATTTTGAAGTATATTCTTAGTTCCAAATAGCATTGTCTCGGTTTTTCCCACTTTCAAGTTAAGCAAAAGATCGTTTTTTCGTAGCCATGAAGCTACAACAGATACATCATCGTTAGGTTTGTTTTCTATAGTAATTTGATCTTTGCCAGAAACGTAGAGTACAGTATCGTCAGCGTACTTAATGATACTACAGTGGCGTAAAACATTCTTAATGTCGTTTATTTGCAGAAGAAATAAAAATGGACCTAGAATAGAGCCCTGCGGTACTCCTCGTAATACATAAAACTCATTTAATAGTGTACCATTATAATCAGCTATCTGGCGTCTGTTGAATAAATAGCTATTAAGACAAGCAAGTTCGGTACCAGTTATACCATACGATGGGAATTTCGTTAGCAAAGATGAATGGCTAACATTATCGAATGCTTTGCTTAGGTCTAAAAATATAGCACCAGTGAGAAGTCCTGAGTCCAGGTTTTTACGAAGATCGTCGATAAGTAGTGTTGCAGCCATCTTAGTAGAACTTTTTTTATCTGAATCCGAATTGAGACATAGATAGAAGATTGTTATTTTCAAGATAACCCATCAACTGACGACGAACAAATTTTTCCAGAATTTTTGATATGCATGGTAACATGGATATCGGTCTGTAATTGTTCAAATCATCTGTTACTCCAGATTTCAAAATTAGTTTTGTTTTTGATATTTTCCAAATAGCTGGAACTTCGCTTGATACTAGAAAACGGTTAACTATAAAGAAATTGATGATGTCACATCTTTTAACAGGTTAGGTGGCAAGTTGTCAAGGCCACATGACTTTTTGCGTTGTAGTTTCGATAGTCCTTTTTCGACTTCATTTGGAGATACAGATTTATAGGAAAATTTTTGAGTAGTTTGGAGCACAATTCTTTCGGGCATCTTCCATATAAAATTGTTAAACGTTTTCAACTTGGTCACTAATTTATGTGCTGAAAAATTTGGCAAATTATGACTGGGTCTTGTGTTTGATCACCATTTATTGAGAAAGTTTTCACATTTCTACTCCCTTTTGATTTAGATGGATAAATTTCTTTAGGGATTTCCAGAACATATCTGGATTGTTAGCATTGTCAGACAATAAGGTACAATTGTAGCTCCTTCTAGCCGACTGATCAAGTTATTTACTTTATTTTGCTGTCTTTTGTAATTTAGTTGATCTTCATTTTGATTTTCGATATTTTCAAAGTAAAGTGTCTCTGAAGCTCATCTCTTGTCTCAGAGACGAAGTTAACCATGGACAGACTTTACTTGATACCTGTTTGATGATAAATGGTACATGTTTATCAAATACAGCACTTATAATGTCATTAAAGGCATCAGTAGAAGATTCAACATTATTGGCAAGATACACGTCAGACCAATCGGAATTTTCTAAATCGTTTTTACTTTATTGACATCATAGTTTTTAAAATTTCTGACTTTCATTGTTTTGGAAGCGTTTTTAATTCGCTGTGTGTTTCGTACAAAACCAATTTACTCATGATCGGTGAAGTCTTTAGAAAATACTTTAGTTGAAACAATATTACAAGGAACATTACTGAACATCAATTATTGTTTAACAAAGGTCGGTGTTTCTCGTGGGTGTTTTTACAAGTTGCTTTACAGAATAAGCTAAAAATTGATTTGAGATCTCTATTGTCATTTCGTACATTATAATTACAGGTAAAATCTCTTGTTAATATTGTTTCCTCTTCTTCGCTCGACACTTTTGCTAACATGTTCTTAAATAGATCGTTAAAATTTTGAGGTAAATGGTTCGAGCCGGACCATTTACCTTAACACAAATCAGCAAACCCCTGGTATGTGGAAATAATATCTTAAGCCATAAACATTCCAGGTCATCTGATTCCAAATCTATTCGCCTAATGGGAACCGTCTATAGCAGCAAATGTTTATGGAAATTGGCACTTTACCAAGCTTTTTTCACAATGTTCCTTTCTGGTTAGGAAGTATTTTGCAACTGTATCATCCCACAACATATCGATTATTGCACAACAGGTTTCTGTTACAACCACGCAGTAGATTTTACTAAACTAGAAATTTCTCCAACAGTATAAATGCAATCACTGTGGGCAAGTTTATGAATCATAATTGCAAGCCTAAACTCTGCTGGCAGTGGCTCTCCTATTACTGTTTTCTTCACTAATTTATCATGGATATGCTGTAAAATGTAGGTGAATTTCCGGCGGCACATTCTAAATGTTTCAAAAAACCTTTCAGGGCTGTACGTCTACCGTACTGTTTCCCATCATTCTTTGTTACGCAAGAATCTTTAGCATGAACGTTCTTGCTTTCTTCTAGTTCTTGTACCAACAACATTGTTTCTACACGAAGTAAACATTAACTAAAAAAATTTTTTCTCTTTTTTTTGTAATTTCAAAATTGCCTTTGTTTATCAAATATACACCATTTTCCGCTTTTCCGCATTGGTGTTTTCATGTTTACAAAACACGAAAATTTCGACCGAAATTTTCATAACAGTAGACCATTCGTGTATGTTTACACTGTTAAGGTAAAATGGGGTTACACTGTGCAGTGAGAAATTGCTCTAATGGTAGCTACAAGTGAAAAAAAAATTAAAGAAAAGTTTTTGTAAAGTGCATCAGCCAACAAAAAAAGAATGTTTGTAAAAGTTATTTTTATGATACTGTTTCCAACTATCAAGAAAGATCCAGCTTCCAGAAAGATCTGGATCAACCTTGTAAATCGTTTAAAACCAGGCTCAAAAACTAATTTATTTGAACCTGGAAAAGATTCAAGAATATGTTCAGCACACTTTAAAGATTTAAAACCAACTAAAGCTAACCCTTATCCTACTTAAAACCTTGGTTATGATGCCACTAAGATCTTCAGTAAAAAAAATACTTAATCCTTTATGTTCTTCTGAAAATCATGAAGTCAAAGAAATGGATATTTATGTAAGCAATCACGGTACTAATCCAGCCACTGATGAGAAAGACCTTTCCCATTGTGGTGTTGATGCTAATGGGGCATCTTCTGTTGTAAAGATCGTATTTTTCACAATCACAACCTTGTTGTGGCCATGCTGATATCATAACAAATTAAAAAAGGATAACGTTAAACTAAAAAAAAAATGGGTGATTTAATGACTTAAGTGTCCACCTTGAGGAGAGGGCAATTAAAAACAAAAAGTTGAAAAAGTTAAGGAACAGTATATAACAGAAACATTGTTGACATCTGACAAAAAGTGTAATTTTTACACTAACATTAATTCTTTGCAATTATTTCATGAACTTCAAAAAATATTTTTCTACTATTAGGTTTGAGTAACTTTGTGTATAAACCAAAAAATGTCCACAATTTTGCCGAACCTAACTATTTGAGATCGACAGGGCATAAGATCGGCCCTATACACTATGCCTCAATAATCTAAATAACTCTTGGAAGACTTGTAAAGCTTTGTAACCTGTTCTTGTTTCAACTTCTTCTTATGTGAATCAATTCCAACTTGCTGTTGCAGCTTTTGCCGAGATTTCTCAACAGCGACCTGGATTTGGTAAGTTTTGTCAGGGTCTGAAAAAAAAAGTTAAAATATTAATTGTAAAATAATAAATCACTTTGAAAAGACAATTTCGTTAAATGTGACAGTTTGACACCACATACCATATTTATAAAACAGGCTCAATAGGCGACCTTTTACAGTTTTGCAATGTTATATATCTGATATAATTATTGCGTTTTGATAATTTTGATTTTGCAACATAAATTATTGCGATTTTATTAATTTTTATTGACATTTTAGACAATTTTTCTCAATAAAAATGTTTTTATGACTACCCTGCATTTTTTGCAAAGAATTTTCACGCTTTAATAGATGGGTCATTCTCATGTGGCGTATGCGTCACTTGAAGTGTGACAAAAGGGGTAAAATTTGAGTAAATAGTTATAACTTACCAGAAATCACTGACCATATACACTTTTGGTAAAACCTCTCTTGGTCAGAGGCATGCAAACTTTTGTGACATAAGAGATATTGCACAAATTCCAATATCCTACTAAATGTTTTTCCCTTGAAATTCCTCTGATTTTCTAGATGCTGGTGAGCACCAGAGTGAAGTTGTCTCAATAGACGAAGTTTTATATAATCTAAGCGTTTTATTTTTAATTTATCATTGTTTAAAAAATTTAATAAAATAATCTGTGACGTATGTGACGCCTTATAACAGCTTAATCCAGCAGAGCATCCTAGTGAAAATCTATATTGTTAGGCGACTCCACCTTAATTAGTTGTTCTATGGGAGAAGTTGATAGTACCTGGTCGGCGAAATAAAAATAATTTTATCGAGAATGCACGGTCGGAACAACCGAAAAAAATTAAACAACGGGGGAGGGTGTTATGACAAGCATACTTTTCTATGTATTTTCGCATCACGCACGCAGTTTATATTTTTCAGTTGCGAAGAAAAAATAATAATAATTTGTTTCACTAAAAAAATGTAACAATCTGTCAAGGTGAAAAGAAAAAAATACTTGCATGCTCAAAATATTGTTTTTAAAAGTTATGCAGCAAGAACTTTTCTTGTGTTCTTTTAAAAGTTATACAGCAAGAATTCTTCTTGTGCTGTTTTGAAAGCTATACAGCAAGAACTTTTCTTGTGCTGTTTTGAAAGCTATACAGCAAGAATTCTTCTTGTGCTGTTTTGAAAGCTATACAGCAAGAACTTTTCTTGTGCTGTTTTGAAAGCTATACAGCAAGAATTCTTCTTGTGCTGTTTTGAAAGCTATACAGCAAGAACTTTTCTTGTGCTGTTTTGAAAGCTATACAGCAAGAACTTTTCTTGTGCTGTTTTGAAAGTTATGCAGCAAGAACTTTTCTTGTGCTGTTTTGAAAAGCTATACAGCAAGAATTCTTCTTGTGCTGTTTTGAAAGCTATACAGCAAGAATTCTTCTTGTGCTGTTTTGAAAGCTATACAGCAAGAACTTTTCTTGTGCTGTTTTGAAAGTTATGCAGCAAGAATTATTCTTGTGCTGTTTTGAAAGCTATACAGCAAGAATTATTCTTGTGCTGTTTTGAAAGCTATACAGCAAGAACTTTTCTTGTGCTGTTTTGAAAGCTATACAGCTAGAATTCTTCTTGTGCTGTTTTGAAAGCTATACAGCAAGAACTTTTCTTGTGCTGTTTTGAAAGTTATGCAGCAAGAATTCTTCTTGTGCTGTTTTGAAAGCTATACAGCTAGAATTCTTCTTGTGCTGTTTTGAAAGCTATACAGCAAGAACTTTTCTTGTGCTGTTTTGAAAGTTATGCAGCAAGAACTTTTCTTGTGCTGTTTTGAAAAGCTATACAGCAAGAATTCTTCTTGTGCTGTTTTGAAAGCTATACAGCAAGAACTTTTCTTGTGCTGTTTTGAAAGTTATGCAGCAAGAATTCTTCTTGTGCTGTTTTGAAAGCTATACAGCTAGAATTCTTCTTGTGCTGTTTTGAAAGCTATACAGCAAGAACTTTTCTTGTGCTGTTTTGAAAGTTATGCAGCAAGAACTTTTCTTGTGCTGTTTTGAAAGCTATACAGCAAGAATTCTTCTTGTGCTGTTTTGAAAGTTATGCAGCAAGAATTCTTCTTGTGCTGTTTTGAAAGCTATACAGCAAGAATTCTTCTTGTGCTGTTTTGAAAGCTATACAGCAAGAACTTTTCTTGTGCTGTTTTGAAAGCTATACAGCAAGAATTCTTCTTGTGCTGTTTTGAAAGTTATGCAGCAAGAATTCTTCTTGTGCTGTTTTGAAAGCTATACAGCAAGAATTCTTCTTGCGCTGTTTTGAAAGCTATACAGCAAGAATTCTTCTTGTGCTGTTTTGAAAGTTATGCAGCAAGAATTCTTCTTGTGCTGTTTTGAAAGCTATACAGCAAGAATTCTTCTTGCGCTGTTTTGAAAGCTATACAGCAAGAATTCTTCTTGCGCTGTTTTGAAAGCTATACAGCAAGAATTCTTCTTGTGCTGTTTTGAAAGTTATGCAGCAAGAACTTTTCTTGTGCTGTTTTGAAAGCTATGCAGCAAGTTATACTTGGGCTGTTTCGAAATTTATACAGTGGGTTATTTTGATAAAAAAATTTAGTGTTCTTTTAATGTTTTTTGCGCAGTCTTATAAGAAAATCTAAATTTAAGTGCGAAATCTTTTCACAGACTATAGTTTAGTTGATAATATTTAACAACATAACAAAATGGCAGCACAGAAAGCAGCAGCGTTTGTGGCTGCTCTATTATTTGTTGTATTATTGCTGCAAAAACGTTTTTACTTATGCTCAAATGAAAACTATTCGCTTTATTTTAAAAGTGGTATGGATATTGTCGAGAGTAGTGGTATTTGTAACATTGAATCGTGCTTTTTTACAAGTCTTAACAAAACGCGAGTATATTTCTCTAGACAAAGCAGATGGTTGTTTGTGTTGTTGCTTTTAAGCGGTGATGTTGAAAAGTGTCCTGGACCTTATGCCACAGATGAAATCCGTGAATTTACTAATGCAAAGGGTATGAATATGTTTCACCTGAACGTTAGAGGTCTATGGGCAAATTTTGCTGAGATTTCGAACATTCTTATAAACAACAGAAAAATCGACATTTTTTCTCTTACGGAAATACATACGGGAGATGAACCGGAGGATATGTTTTCAATTAATGGATACACATTAATACACAAATCTAGTAAATTTGGAAAAGGAGGCGGAGTAGCATTTTATGTTGCTGATCATGTTATTTATAAAAGGCGACACGATCTAGAAATAAATGAAATTGAAGGTATTTGGTTAGAAATATGCCCAAAAAATGCGAAATCGTATTTACTTTCCGTAATTTATAGACCCCCAGATAATTCAAAGTATCTTAATAAAGATTTTTTATCTCTTCTATCTGATGTACTGTCATTAACATTAGACGGTATCAAAGAAGTTATAATCTTAGGGGACCTTAATGTCGATTTTCTGAAAAAGAACGATCATGTTGGGATTAAAACAGCTTTAACGTTACACGGTTTTAAACAAGTCATTAAATCACCAACCCGAATAGCGGAAACGTCACAAACTCTTATCGACATTATCGCTACAACTAATTGCACAGTTATAGCGGATACCAAAGTCATCCCCATTTCTTTTAGTGACCATGACCTTATATGTTGTATTAGAAAACAACATCACACCCGTTTCGTTAGCAAAACAATAAATTGTCGAAACTATCGAAATTATGACAAAGATAAATTTTGTCAAACACTTTCATCACAGAATTTTCAAGATGTTTATAATTCAACGAACGTCAATAAAGCATGGTCTTTGTTAAAGGAAATTATATATCGCACCTACGATTCCATGGCTCCATTAATTCGTAAAAAAGTTCGCGGTAAGCCATGTGATTGGATGACTGTTGATCTCAAGGAGGAGATGAACTCATGCGACAATTTGTTACGAAAATCGCGTAAAACCAAATCAGAAGCAGATATCACCGCTTATAAAAAATAAGAAACAAGGTTAATAATAAAGTTCGTAAAGCAAAGAATACGTATCAGCGACAGTTATTTGAGGAGAACACCGGAAATCCAGAATCCTTCTAGCGGTTGATAAAAAAAAGTATTTCCACTTAAATCGAACTCTCAAGTGAATACTACTATACAAATCGACGAGAAATTGGTAACCGATCAACATTCTATTGCTAATGCGTTTTGTAGATTTTTTTCTAATGTTGTAAATTCACTTAAAAGATCTGCTTTTGTGTTGACAAACTCCGTCTGGAAATAACATAAAGAAATACCGAGTAAATCTAACCCAAAATTTCGACTTAAACCAATCACTGTTAATGAAACCATGAAACATCTACAATCATTAAAACGTAAAAAGTCTGTTGGGCTAGATGATCTACCATCCTGGTTACTCAAAGACTGCATGGAGGTAATCGCTTCACCACTGACATATATTATTAACATGTCTTTTGAAACTTCAACTTTTCCAAGTGACTGGAAACGCACCAAAGTGTTACCACTTTTCAAATCTGGAGCAAAGTCATCTGTTAATAACTATAGACCAATATCTGTTATTCCAGCTATATCCAAGGTGATTGAAAAAGTTGTGCATGAACAATTGACTGCATATCTGGAAAGTAACAATTTAATAAACAACAACCAGTTCGGTTTCAGGCCTCGTCGCTCAACTGAACTGGCTGCAACAATCTTTATCGACACTGTGAAATTGAAGGTTAACGATGGCAAAATGGTCAGTGCCGTATTTTTAGACCTCACAAAAGCATTCGACATGTTAAGTCATGGTAAACTACTGTCAAAATTAGGAAGTTTTGGAATTGTTGGAGACGAACACGAGTGGTTCACAGACTATTTGTTTGGTAGATTTCAGCAAGTTCAATACAAAAATTCTTTGTCTGATGAACATTTAGGCAATAGTGGAGTACCACAAGGGTCAATTTTGGGCCCACTACTATTTATTATGTTTTTCAATGATCTTTGTACCGTAGTGAAACACTCTGAAGTAGTCAGACGATACTGTTTTATTTGTTGCTGGTAAGGACTTAGAGATCATAGAAACCCGTCTTTTATCTGACATGAATTGTGTACTTGCATGGTGTTTGGAAAATGAATTAATTTTAAATCTCGGAGCAGGAAAAACTGAAGCAATGTTATTTGGTTCGAAAAATAACCTCTCTAAACAAAACAGCTCATTAAACGTAACTTACGGCTACCAAACTGTGAGGGTAACATCCACGTATAAATATCTTGGTGTACTTATCGAACCATCATTGAATTTGAGCAGCAACTTTGATTTAACGTATCAAATAGCTTCCGGTAGATTACGTTTACTATATCGCATTCGACCGCTGATTACAGATAAAGCTGCATTGGCAATTTTTCAAACAATGATTCAACCAGTATTAACATATTGCGGATTTGTTCACCTTAAGAATTCTCAGACACAACTACTCAAACTCCAATCTTTACATAGACGAGCAACTTCAATTATTGGAAATCAATTCTTGACACCACCTGATACTGTCAATATGATAGAAATGCGAGCTTGTAATTTCATTCGCCGTTGCTTGGACAACGATGTGTGTGAAAATTTTAAAAATTACTTCACAAAAACAAACCACACAAGAAACACACGTAACAACAGAAATAGCTTGAAATTACCTAATCTTCGTTTGGAGTATGCTCGTGGATCTTTCTGTTACACTGGAGCACATATTTACAATACACTCCCGTTGGACATTAGAAAATGTGAATCATACAATATTTTTAAGTCGCAACTGAGAGAATATTATCTGCGTATTTAGTCCTTTTTATGGCTTTTTGTTTGTTTTTTGTTTTTCGTCTTGATCAACTCATTTTCTAGTGTGGTATTTTCATTTTTAGCCTTTTGTCTGTGTGTTTTTTGCAGTTTATATATTTTATACTCACCGTTTTTATTGTACATTTACATTTTCTTGTTTTATTGTTACTAATTTTTTTTTTATCCTATTTATTCCAAGGACCCATGTTGATAACAGACTTTATAATGTCTGAAATGGCCATCCTTGTAAAACATTCGTGAAATAAAATAAACGTCTTTCAAGGCATTAAATTATTTAATTCATAACGGCGGAGGGTGTTACGACAAGCGAATTCTACCTTGTTTTTATTATTTTTCCTAGACGGTATCGACTAAAAGTCTTGCAGTATTAGACTTTAGCAATCGTAATCTTAAACATAATCATAATGATAACGAAGAAGGGTGTTACAACAATAATAAAAAATCTGTTTTGTGTTTTACTTGTATTATAACTTTTTTAGCAAAAGTAGCTAATTTCTGTTATAAATCACTTTTGTAAACACAAAATTATCGCATTGCGCATTTTAGTTTCACCTTTTTTGCTTTAAAACTTTTTCGCTTGATATTATCATTTTTTTGTTTTCTTGAAAATTGGTGTCGGTCGGGCCCGTAGAACAACTAATTAAGTTGGAGTCGGCTTATGTCAGAAAACAGTTGCAAGATTTTAGGCAATGATACAAAGGAATTATACCTATTTTTTCTTGGAGTATATTGGCAAAGCTAAATTATACCCATTTCCACATTTAGTGTTACTTTATCCAGTTATAAATGATTTGCAACATAAAATAACTTTGGTTCAGAATGAGTAACTACTGATATACGTATCTATTACAAGAAGAACAAAAAATGTAAACTTTGACTGATTGGAAGAATTTTATGCCACCCAAGAACCTTTGTAGAACAGCAAATTATCAGTGATTGGGCAAGTAGCGAGTTTAAAAACAAGTATATGATGAAACTAATCCTAAAATTGGAAAACGTCATTTAATTGAAAAGTTTCATTAATTTTTTTTGCTACATGGCAAAGGCGTTTGTATGGAATTGTTTTTACAGATTACTATTGTGTACTGGCATGTTTTCAATAATTTTGTGACATTAATTATGATGTATTGGCATGTTTTCAATAATTTTGTGACATTAATTATGATGTATTGGCATGCTTTCGATAATTTTGTGACATTATTATTGCGTATTGGCAGGCTTTCGATAATTTTTTGACTTCAATTATTGTTTATTGGCATGTTTTCAATAATTTTTTGACGTTAATTATTGCGTATTGGCATGTTTTCGATAATTTTGTGACATTATTATGTATTGTAAAACTTTGTGAAAAATTTTGAGCAAAAACCACAATAATTTATTATGCTCACAATAATTTATGTCCTTAATCCTGTGTATCTCTTATAATAATACGGAGAGTGTGTCTGTCTATGTGTCTGTAACAGGCAAAGTGGATATGCTTATTTTCCTATGATGTAGCCGAAAAAGTTATGTCTCAAATGTTAAAAATTCTGATGTTACGGCGCGACGTCAATAACACTACTTTAACGTCAATATCTTATACTAAATTAATGAAACCATTAAAGTGCACCTAAAACTTTGAGGCCAAATAACTTGGAAACGAGGTGAAAACGTCAATGATTTTTCATCGCGTGGGTAACTAGGGACCACCTAGGATCAATTTGGGTAATTTTCCCAAACCTGGGTCACCAAATCCGTTTCGGAATGGACAGATTGATGACGTCACCAAAAAAACCTTTAAACCCCAATATCTCTGCAACTGCTTGCCAAAGGTACATCATCCTATACATTTTTTTCATCAGCGTTCCAAGATCTACACAATAAAGGCCACGGGTATACAAATTTTTGGTACTTTTGGGGGGACTTAACTGACGTCATCAAAATTTATTAAACTCTTATATCTCCTCAGGTGTTACACGAAAACATATGATCCTATACATTATTTTGACCAGCGTTTCAACTTCTACATATTTCAGACAAAGAATAAACAAATTTCGCTAATTTTTTTTTTATCTGCACTGCACTGCTGACGTCAGCAAGTCCTTCTGCCTAAGTGGATTTTTCCACGGACCTTTTTCGACTAGTAATAAATATTACAGCCACACTTAGTAATTGGAGACACATGATATATATGCCAGCAACATCACTTATTTTGATATATTGCTTACAATTTCACATTTTGTTGATTAAAACGAGTTAACTCATTATCAAATTCAAAGCAATATCAGCAATCAATTGGCAAAAAATAATAAAGCAACAACTTATAACAAGAAAGTTCAGTACCCAAAAGATGCATATTGTTACCAAATATTTATAAGTAGACTCTATGACAAACTAATTAGCTAAATAGTGCAAGTAAACAAAGGATATGTACTTAGCTGGAAAGTTAAAAGTAGCAAATAACTACTTGATTATTTTATGTTATTCTGTGCATGCGTATTTATAAAGCTTTGGACGTTCTCAAGTTACTTTAATTGTTTAAGCCACAAAATTTTGTATTAAAAACCCACTTTGTTTTACGCAAATACAATTTTCCACATCTAATAAGAAAGTCTAAAAATATTTTAGCCTATACCAATTGAGAGCATAAATTAGCAAAATAAACTAATGGGGGACCAAAGAAAAGAAAAGAGGGTTATGACAACCATAGTTTCATCCTGCTTTTTCCCAGTTGGACATTACAGAAGAAAGTCCTTGAACTCCTCCATTAATGGAAACAACCATTTTACTTTACACATTAAACAGTACAAGTACAAGGAAAAAGTACGGGCAGAGACCTGTAATGGAGAACTTGTATATAGAAAGAATCCTATAAATAAAAAACAAATGTCCTCTGTGTGTAAATTATAAATGAAACACATAGCAAAAAAGTGGACCTTTTAAAATACTTTTACAGTGTTTTTGTGTCCCCCCAAAATAGGATGCTTTTTTCCAACTTTTTTTCAAAATCACAGTGGGATTGGCATGAAACAGTGGGTATTTCAGGGGAATTTGTTCTAAGATCAGCATAGCTTATTTAAAATACAATTCTTAAAATGTGTAAATAAAAACTTTCAGAGCTGCAAAATTGTCAACTTTGAAGGTAAGGGCCGATTTTTAGCTTTTTTTAATATTTGATATTGCTTGTTTCAAGAAACCAATGCTAAATACCATAATAATATTATTGTTTTAAACACCACAAGCTTTAAAGGGATGCCAACAATCATAAAAAAGACTAACGTTTCTTCGCCTCCTGTTGTGCACTGAATTCTTCTTTCATCTTTCGCCATTGTTTATACGAAGGATTATATTTCTGGTACAAGAAGAAGACAATGAAACCACCAATGAGTATAAACCAGCCATATGTTTCAATTGTTAAAACAGCTAAAGGCACAAAAGTGGAGTAATTGAGATAACTGATTATTTACAATTTATGTGGGAAACGAGTGTAGTAGAAAAATGAAAAAACATATACTTGATATTAGCAAAATAAAAATAAAAATCAACAACCTGCTATATAATTCTAACATCAGGGTGGCCTCTCAATTTTACAAAAAAATTCAAGGACATTTAGAAGTTTTTCAAGGACCAAAACAAGCAATTTAAAATTTAGAGAGGCAATGTTTGACATATTTTTTTTGTGTGTTAATTTAATTTATCCCAAAAATATTAGAATCATATGCATTAAAATAAAGTTTAGAGCAGGGTGTTTAATCTGCAATGTTTTGATCAAATCTTGTATCAAATCAAAATCATAATTTAGATCTCCTTTTTTATAAAACTTTAAATATCTTAGCATAATCTTTCAAACAAAGAAAACTAATTTCTAACAGTATACTATATTATTATCACAACACATCAATAATAACATATTGGTGCTAGCTAGAATACTAGTACCACTGGCTAATCCAGAAAGTTATTTTGGGCTTCAATAGCCCGGGTAGCACCGCAGGCGAAATTTTATTTTGAGGCTTTGTGGGGGGTCTCTAGATTTTTGTATGTAATAACATCATACAAATACAAAAATAAAATAACTTATTTCCTTTCTTGTAACCAGGTTCTCTAAAATGTTAATTTAATTGGAAAATTTCCTAAATATGGTAAAAGAACCAATGTTGTAAAATAAAATAAATATAGATGTGATATCTGAAAAAACGAATTTTTGTACCATTATTATGCTAAACAGGTAAACATTCAGAACTATACTTTGATTACACAATTCTGTGAATAAGCAGAACCAAATAAAACTATTCAAGAACCAATTCAACAATTCAAGGAACTCAAGGATTTCAAGGACCAGTGGCCACCCCCAATCGGACCTCTGATCATGATGGGCAAATATAATCCATGTATATCATAGGTCTGATTGGGGTAACATTCTCTGTTGGGAATAAACATACGGATGTGCAATGATTAAAAACCACCTATATACACCATCTTGATAAAATATCTGTGTGAATCAGTAACATATTACTGCACATAGTTTAGTGGGCTCGTCTGAAGCTCCCAGTTCTGGGGACCACAGATCGAATTTTTCTCACTGCAAGGCAGTATGTTCATGATGCACAAAGTAGCTTTTCTTCAATATAAAAAAAATTAATTAAAAATAATTTTTTTGTTCTTTTGAAACAATATATAGCAAGCAGGGCTTATGTCGTGATGACATAAAAAGCGCTGAGTAAGCTTTTGTATGGCATTCAAAAGGTTAGCCAGGAAGGAGCTTAGAAAGAAAGCTTGATGACCAGTACTCCAATAATTAGTGAATGTAGCAAAAATATTATTTTGCTTGATAAAAACAGTATTCTGCATCATTTTAGCTAATATTATTTATGCTCACAATAACCTTCAGAAAAACAACCAAGCGTTATAAACATATACTTTGATAGTTGAATTAACATTTAATGTAATATTAAGTAATAAAAGTAATATTACTATTAAAAAACCAATAATATTAATATTAACATAACGTGATGAATTAAGAAAAATCTAAATATTTATATACCTGTAGTTAATGAAGCTACAATGGCATCTGGTGTTGTATTTTCCAATGTTGTATCAGTCATTCTGTTGAATATTTGTTTAGTTTTGTTTATTATTCTAGAAAATCAATTTACCAAATCAAAAAAACTGAACTCATTCTAGGTTTCTCACAAGTCAACGTATATATACAGAGTGTCCACCCTCCAACCAATTTAGCAACCAAACACTCCAGTTTAGTAAACTTAAAAATCAAATCAAATCACTCCTTTCTTAATGTTTATAAATTCTGAATTTTTGTTAAATTAAAACAAGAATGACAATGGCTTTAACAAATCTGCAATGGGTTAGATATCTTTATACAGAATAACTTAACATGAAGTCCAGAATATTTTGCTCACGCACAATGAGACGTTTCTCAAGAAAATATGTACAGCTTTGTGAAAAAAAATTGTTATTAGGAGTAAAACTTTAGTACAGTATAAACTCAAAGAACTAAATAAGATAAATGAATAAAAACCTAACATAGAAATTGCTTTCCTTTTGCAGTATTCTCAAGCTAATTAGTCAGGGAGAAAATTAACATTCATAAAAAATCTGTGCACAAGGCTGCAAATAAGATTAGGTGTTGCTGCATAATATAGCCAGCATAAACCGTCCTAATTACGTGACTACCTAAACAAACAGCTGTAAAGACAATCTGGCAACTCCACTCATCACATAATTTTATGGTTTTGACTATAAGCCATCCCTAGAAACAACTATGCAAAAATGCCAGTGAACAAGGTGGCCGTTTGTGCAGGCTTTTGCACAAAAGAAATTGACTAAACGTCCTATTTTCGTTCTATGATGTGCTTTTTTTGATTTGGGATCCACTGGAATTATTTCTAAAGTCTAAATACTTGGTGACTTGTCTTAGTAGCTCACAGACGGACAGACAGGCAGGCAGGCAGGCAGACAGACAGACAGACAATATATTTTTAATGAGACCAGTTACAATCATATAATTTAGTATATAATTTCTAATTATTCTTGAGGGAAGACTGTAGAAATAGCAACAGCTAGAAAAAAACAACAATCACCATTGAAAATAATACAAGACTACAAATATGCATACACAGGTTATATGTACACACAAACATCAAACAGGAAAAGACTAAAACAACACATTGACGCACAAATAGAGACCTGAGCACCATAGTTCGATGTGATAGTTTGTAGTAATTAAAGGGAACCCAAGGTATAAAATGATGTTGGACTTATATTATAGAGCTTAAAAAGTTGGTTAACAAGTCTTTTTAAATTTTTTAAAAAGCTCTTTTCGTTCTAAGATATTCGCATTTAAAGAATTTCAGACTTAATTATGCTGCATAAATTATGATGTCATATTTAAGTATTGCAAAGTTTGACATTTTCTATCATCAGTAATTTTAGACCTTTTAACCCTATTTGGTCCAGGGTTTTTCGAAGATGTTATGACCGGGGGCCCATCTCAATAACTTTTCATAGGCATGTTCAAATTGAATCAAGCTTAGCATTTTCTGTGACGTCATCAAAAGCTTGAAATTTGTTCAAAATGCCACTGTCTGCCTAAAATTCAATTCCTTTAGTTCTAGGGCGAATTTTTACATTCTGTTTGAAGTTTCTGAAAGCTACATAAACGTTATTCACCATATTTTCCAGTTTTTACATAGATCGCATGAAAAGTTGCCAAAAAGCAAATGAGTGTCATTTTGTCAGATAAATTTTTGGATCAATATCTTTAGCTGCTTTAAGCATCGCCATGTACCTTTTTCTGATGCTCAAAAAACAGACATGGCATTAGGAAAATGAATTACTAAAGGGGAACTGTGGAGGAGAGCCTGATGTTGTAATAAAATTTTTTTCTTAAAGGGGCTACGGAACGGCTGTTAATAATAATAATAATAATAAATATTTAAAGTGGCTAGCCCAGAAAATCACAAAAACCTATAGTTAGTGGATAGGCGAGACCCTTTTAGTCTTCCAACATTTAGGTACATAACCAGTAAATAAAGATTTGTTGAAAAGACTTGATAAATAAATACTTAAAACTGACGAACCTGCTTTTAGCAGTCGTGAACCAATTCCATCCAAGCCTGTAGCTTTATTAAGTTTTAGTGAACTAATTATTTTTTCGACACGTTTGGTCTCAATACGAGCCCACCGAAAATCGTGTCCGCTAACAGGTGGATTAACATTAGTAGTGTCAGAAGAAAATTTAGAGGCTAGTTTGGCACCAACACTGACAAAAAATGAATTGAATGTGTTGGAAATTTCTTTTGGGTGAGAATTTTCTGTACCATCGTTTTGGACTACTCGTTTTATCGAGGTAGTATTGCCTGACTTATCAGGAACCAGTTTTTTTAAGGTTTTCCAAAGTTGTTTTGGCCGTTTTTGAAAGTCCTGCAAAACGTCATTATAGTACTCGTTTTTAAGTCGATTTTTGAGACCTATTACCTGGTTCCTTTTTTGTTTGAAAGCTTGGTTTTCAACTTTAGTGACTTACACGAAAGTCGAGCTGATGGCGGCGAAAAACAAACTGGCTATTTTTTCGGCATGTATGTAGTTTACAGACTTAAACATGTAATCTAACATTTTTAACTTCTCCAGCTTTGGTCATGTTTCCATCAAGAATGAGTCTCGATGAAATATTTCTTTGTAATATACTTGCTATAACATCCGCAAAAAATTTAAAACACATCTTTAATAGTAAAAAAATAACCATCATGACAAAAATATCTTCCCTACAATCATACGTTGAACCTATCTTCCTCTACAAATCAGAAATATGGACAATAACATATCAATGAAGAAATAGACATATTTCACAGAAAATTAATTCAAGAATTTGTTCTAAACATAAATGGCCAAATACCATAAGCAATGAAGATCTATATGCTAAAACACACATTACAAAATGGTCTAATAACATAGCCAAGAGACGATTAAAGTGGTTTGGAAAAGTGTCTAGAATGTGAAAAAATACACCACTACAAGAAGCCATGACATACTCAATGCAACCTTACGACAAACCAAAAGGAAGACCGAAAATAACTTGGTTAAAAATGATGGATCAGCAACTGAAAGACACGCTGAACATTAACATCGCAGAAGTACTTGAAATTGCAAGAAACAAAGAGACATGGAAACAACTTACAAAATAGACCTGTCTCAAATTGTAAATATATGCACGGCAATGTAAACTCATTCACGAATAAACCGTTAACAAAAAATAAAATACACCATTCTCCGATTTCAGCGCGATCATAATTTTAAAATGACGTAATCTAATAATGGCGGATTTCGTATGTAAACAAACCCTTAACGTGATCGAACACAGTAAGCGTTACTATTTCTTATGGTAAAAAATTAATTAAATAGACCTTTAAATTATTTTAAAATAGTTTTTTAGTAACATATTAACTTTATTTATATGAAAAGATGCAATATGTGTTTAACGAGTCAAGTTGATGTGCTAAATGCCATCAATTTCTCAGCGTTATTTTTGTAAAAATAGTTTTACTACGCTTCTTAATATCAATATAGAAAGGGTTGCGGAGAGGTTGCCAAGGCAAAGGCATTAAGCACGGCAAACTTTTCGAAAGCGCTGTTTCCGACGTTCTGCGATAAGTCGGGAACGAAGTTTCTTTTCGGATTCTGCACTACAATGTAACCCGATTTTTCGGGTTATGCGCATGCGCATGAGAATAGTATAAATGCACGTGTTGTATCCTCGGCTAAGCCTCGGTCTTTGGTCGCGTAGAAAGCATCGCAAACTATAAACAGCATGTCGAATCCTGAAGAACTCGATACACGTATCCAACAGCTGGTGGAAGATACACTTCAACGTTACCAAGAGCAAACATTGGCAGCTGCTACCTCTGTTGCTGAAACAATTGCTTCACGTTTCTTAGACAGCCAACAGTCAAAGATTGATAAAGCGTTGGAATCTCAAAATAAATTGGCCAGCGTCAATCTAAAAGGCAAAGGAAATCAACACCAATTTAACTTTTGCCAAAACGTTATGGACAAATTCGACAAGGCAGCGGACAGTTTGGCGGATAAGGACATCGAAAAAGCGCAAAAATTGTTGTCTGAAGGTAAGACCTTAGTTGAGAAACGTATTAAACTCATTAAGTTGGCAGACAGAGAAGATTGGGCAACGGTTAATGAATATTTAAGTGACGACTTAGCGTCTGATTCAGAAGACGAAAAACTTATAAATCGAGCAATCCGTTCATCCAATGCTAAAAGCGAAAAGCGTAGAAAATTAAAGCAACGCACTTTTCCCCAACGAATGAACTTTGATCGTAGTAGACCAGCATCCCAATTTCAAACGTATTTTGGCCCAAGGTATTCTGGAACAAGAGAAAGTCCTCGCCTAAGCGAAAACATTGTATGTTGGGGCTGTGGTAGACTGGGTCATTATTCCGCACGTTTCCTTTTTCACGAAGCAACAATACGATGGTGCCACGAGTCACTCAGAACGAATTGAAAAGAGACAAACAATTTTAGTTTTTGAATCTACTTTTTGAGTTTAACACGTTTTTAATTTAATGTAATTCTTGGCGTTTTTACTTGTTTTAGAACATTCTGTAGTGGGAAAACTTATACAAAATTTAAGATTCTGGCAGGATGAGCTTGATACGTCACCTTTCGTTTTAAGTATGATAAAGCATGGCTATCGCCTACCTTTTAACCTTTAACCGCGATCGTTTGCCGCTAAGAACAATGCCTCGAGTCTAAAACATAAAGAGTTTGTAGCGCATAGTATTAAGCAACTTTTAAAAGACGGCTGTATCGAAGAGGTTTCCAACGTTCCATATTGTTGCAATCCGCTTACGGTAGCAGAAGGAAATAAATTACGATTGGTTTTAGATTTAAGACATGTGAACGATTACTTAACCTTTCCAAAATTTAAATACGAAGATTTAAAAATCGTATCACAGCATCTTGAAACAGATTATTACTTCTCAACGTTTAATTTAAAACATGGCTACCATCACATTCCCATTCATGAGCATGATCGAAAGTATTTAGGATTTTCCTGGACTTTTCCAGATAACACGGTCAAATATTATCAATTTCTCGTTTTACCATTCGGTCTGGCTAGCGCTTGTTACGCATTTACAAAGCTGACAAGACCTTTGTTAACAAAATGATGGTATTTTTGGTTCAAAATTATTAGAGACAACAAAAAAGCATTCTGCGATTATTCAAAACGATTTAGCAAGAGCAGGACTCACCATTATTCTAGAAAATTCAAAGTTTAAACCTCGTAAAACTGGAAAATGGCTCGGCTTTAGCATCGATACCCGCACTAGCAAATTTTACGTTCCATCTGAAAAACTAAGTAAACTTTTCTCACTTGTGAAATTAGCATTAAACAGCGATCGTGTAAGCGCAAAATTTTTTTAAAAAATTGCCGGACGAATTATCTCAATGACTTTAGCTATTGGCCCTTTAACAAGACTTTTTACAAGGCACATGTACCGCTTTATAGAATCTCGTATAACTTGGCAAAAATTAGAAACGTTAGATGAATTTTTAAAGTCAGATCTTCTTTTTGGTACAGAAACCTCTTCAACACAAACGGTTATCCAATAAAAAAGAACACCTTAACAACCAAGGTTATTTACTCCGACGCCAGTGACAGTGGTTATGGGGGTTATGTTGTGCAACGGTTGGGAGATATTATCGCCAGGGGAAATTTTACTGCGGAAGAAAGACGTACAAGTTCTACTTACCGGGAACTTTTAGCTGTTAAACTTATTCTGCAAGCGGTAGGCCCACGTGTAAAAAATGAATCAGTTCAATGGTTTTCCGATAATGTTAATGTCACTCGAATTATAGAAGTAGGCAGCAGGAGACCGCATTTACAAAAACTCGCTTTAGAAATTTTTGATGCTTCAATGATTTATAATATCAAATTACAATCGTCATGGATCCCGAGGGAGGCAAATAACAAAGCAGATTTTTTATCAAAAATAATTGATTCCGACAACTGGGGGATAGATTACGAATCATTTAATTACATTCAACAGAAGTTTGGCATTTTTACAGTCGATCGTTTCGCCGATGACATAAATAAGAAAATTAACAACTTTAACTCAAAATATTTTTGTCCGAATTCGCGTGGTGTTAACGCGTTCCGAGAGATAGGAAAATGCGGATCCTAGGACAGCGATTAATATATTCTGTGCCACTCCACGTCAATTTATAGATCATCCACGTCAAAGCAACGATAGAAGAGTCCATAAAATCCATGTGCACTTTACCACTTTACGTCAAATAAGCGGGCATGCTCTATAATATCTGTCCAAAACCCCCTCCCCGGCCGTGTCCCCCGGGCCCCCTCCCCTCCCAATGGGTCCCTACCCACCCTCATCTGTCGTGTCCCCCAATTATAGTGTTATGTGTGTCTATAATGTCCTCTTGCCAGTGTGGTAATACCATCTTCCAAAATTATGCGTTTATCATCATCCGCATTGAGAGCGAGTTTATTTGTTTTTATGGTATGAACATCATGCTTAATCGATCGAAATGTCATTTGGGTTCTGTAAATGTTCTCACCCTCAAACAGACATCTCTTATAATCGGCAAAACCTATGGTCTCCCTCACCACACATTTCTTCACCCCCTTACATCTCTTACCCTCCCTACCACATAGCTGTTTGTATGCGTATGTCTTAGCTCTTAGGGCGATGAACTCAGTCATCACCTTACCACCCAACTCGTCCTTCATCAGCCCAATGATCTTTTTATTCAAACCTAATGGTAGAGGTCTACCATCTTTCTCATCGTACCCTGATGTGTCAAATCTCAAAGCTATATCGTCGGCGATATCTTTGTAGAAGTCGTCGGTTTTTATGTGGTAGACGAATGAATCCGTATCCATGTAGCAAAGCTTTACATCCACACCATATTTTGGTCTCATATAATCATGGTGGAACTCATACATAACCATCTTGGATAGATGGAGGATTGTGGGGCCTAGGTAGATCGGTTTGTTCATTTTGATCTTGATCTTGGACATCTCTATCCCCATCAGTGTTTCCGAGAAACGGATTGCACCCCTGAAGTTTGGCTTCATCACCATTTTCTCATAATTCTTTTGGTTGGTGGCCAAACGTATATCCTTCTGTCTTCGCTGATTCTCCATTGTCTTACCAAAGACAGAATTGTTCATCAGCTTGAAGAAATCCTTTTCAAAGTCATTCTTCGACTCCGTGCGCAGCTGTGTATTGAAGTCGATGTAAGGTTTCAACCATGCGCTCTGATCAAACCTCAGTACCCTATGAACCTTATCCAGAACAAGACCGTGATTCAAAGCTTGAGCAAGCGCACGGATATGAATCACATAGTTCCTCTTGTCCGAAAGACATGGTGTCAGCTTCTCGACACCATTGATAACCTTCCTCTCAGGCATGAAAGGAAGATTGTTATGTGTGTCATGAAGATTATGTGGATATCTAACATCAACCTCAAGCATGTACCCCTTTTCACCGTTTTCCACAGCCAACTCTGAAATGAGTTCGGGTGTAAATTTACCGGAACCATCCCACTCAAACCCCCCGGTGGGCATCTTCTGTATCATAGCCCATCCATACAGATTGTTAGCATCAAGATACTGTAGATAGGTTGTATCTTCCGAAGTATTATACATATCACCCATATATGGATTATTTGCCTTCGCGTGTCTGTGAACGGCCTGACAGAGACCGCCCCTAATACCCATCTCCACAAACAGTAACATATCCATATCTGACAACAAATCCAGCTTAAAATCTGTCTTTTTCAGGCATGCCTGCCAAGCTAATCCGGGGGCCGTGTAAAAATGAGCGGGATCTAGTTTATAGTTTTTCAAACATGTCTCTCTGAATGTCTCAAACACATCACTCAGAAGCAGAACATCCGTCTTGAGATAGATATCATGATAAATGCCCATATTTTCAACTTTCATGTCCTTCCACACCTTCTGGGCATGCGCATAATCAGCATCGCTGATACCATTCATGTTCAACTTGCTATAAAAGTCATCTTTCGAAGGAAGCCTGGTTTCATTAAACCTATCGAATGAATCAACATACTCATATGGGTATACACCCTTCCTTCTCATTATGTTGAATTGCTCATCATTGAAGAATTTTCTAAGGTTTTTACACTGATCATCGGATAGATTGTCAGCCAAGGAACCTAATCCTCTTGATATAAATCTAAATGAATCGATGAATCTCAGCTTTATCTTTTTGTCTTTGGTCTCACCATTTTTGTTGGTGTATTCACCAACCTTAACATCGGTCGAGAAAGAGATATATTTCTCTTTATTTTCAGCGATTACACTCATACCACCTTCTCCATACTTCTTCGCAAGCTCTTTGATAAATAGATGCGCATCATATCCGCTCAGATTATGGAAGACAACCGGAATATAATTAGGCACCTTGTAACGGAGATTACATTCCATGTGTGCCGATCCACGAAACTTTCCGGTAAAATGACAGTGATCCCTAACCTTGATGTCATCATCACCAAATTCTCTCATACAGATGTGGCAGTTGGTGGAATTTTCATATCCATCAAGTTCTTCATCGGTTAGATCTTGCATACCAAGTTGTGGAAACATGTTGTATAACCTTTTCGCCTCGGAAACCACATGATCCACAAAGCGCGGAACACAGTCATCACCACGGTAAAGCTTCAGAGGGTCCAAAACTTCACCATGAGCATATTTACTATAACAACAGAATCCGGTGGGGATATGTTTACCAACTTTCTCGGTGGACGATCCACACTCTATCTCTTCAGGTTTTGTAAAAGCTTCAAAATCGGCATACATGATGAATGGGGCTTTGAGCTGGTACTGACCGTGGGTGAAGGTTAAGGTGCTACCCTCCTTAGGGAGTTGAATATTAACGGCATCGTTATTCTTACAATACTCAAAGTGCTCATCCCTTTTCATCTCACTCGGGAAACCAGAGAGACAATTCAAGCAATAATGCTCTTTATTTTTATGCTTTGAGTTGACCTTGCTCAGGACACCACTCAGGTTCCTAACAGCGATATAATGCCTCTTATCCCCTTCACACAGTAAAAACAAAACAACCGTCTCATCCCGGTCAAGATGCTTCGACTTTCGACACATATAGACACCCTCTATGTCATCTTTTGTCAAAACATGCACGGCGATATCAGGGTTCCTTCTCTCAAACAAATCTATCTTGTTTAGTGCCATAGGGAAAGTTATACCATCCCAATTGCACTTGTCTTCAAACTTCTTAAGGTTTGAGATTCGTTCAGGATGATTATCAATCTTATCATGATATAAGGCAGCTAAAACGGCCCATTTGAAGCATTCATCATCTTCATTTTTGGGATTGATCACGGAGAACTTACCGCTGAAATTCTTGGGTAGTGGCAAGTAAGAACTACCTCTAGTTAATTTTAGTTTGTGAAAGTCCACATGCATATGTAGGATTTTATCGATTGTGAATCCGCTGGCGGGAAGCGCAGGGTTTTCAATCTGCTCGATTATCTTATTACACATCCGATCGAAAACATCAGAAATGTCATCGTGGGCGTGCAGTATCTCCATATAGCTATTGAAAGCTTTATCGACATGTACACACGGGGCATCGGTCGAGCTGGTGTCCTCCTTTACCCATTTCACCCACAGGGTCGACTGAGTCTTCAGCGACTTCTTCTGCCTGAGCACGTCCTTCATCAACCTCTTAACGATAGGTTGAACCTGTTTGAGAAAGACCTTGACATTCTTCTTCTTACCATCTGAGTTTATCTTGAACCTTTTGTATGAACCTACAAACGCTTCTTCAATAGGAGTATAAGGATTTTCCTCTTTCAACTCTTCCTCCTCTTTCACCTCTTCCTCTCCACTGCCCTTTTTATAAAAACCCATGATCTTATCCTTCATGGTTTTGAAAGCTTTTGTTGTTTTATCCTTAATAGCCTTAGGTACATGATTTATCAACCAGTCTCTCCATTCAATCAACTTGCTTTTCACAATAGGTCTGGTTTTAGCAATTTCTTCCTGCTCAAAAATATCCATGTCAGAGCCAGATCTAAATGGTCTAGGTCTAGGTCTCGGTGCTGGTATGGGTACAGATCCGTCGGATCCTAGAAAACCCCCCAGAGATTTGATTGATGTCGGTGGTACATGTATGGTGGGTCTAGATGTTGGTAAAGGGCTGTAGAGTCTAGGCGGTCCGGTGTATCTAGGTGCCGGTATCGGTCTCGACACCGGTCTAGGTGCCGGTCTCGGTCTCGGTCTAGGTCTCGACACCGGTACGGGTCTCGAGGGTCTCGGCATGGGTACCGGTCTAACCGGTGCTGAAACGGTAGTTGGTCCCAATAATTCGATAATCTCGGCCTTTCTGAGCTTTGCGTAGCCATGTAGGCCGCGTTCCTTAGCGAGTTTTCCTTAATTCAGCAAAGGTATTTCTCGAAGTCATGCTTGCGTATGATATACGAATACAGAATCTTTAACCCTTTTTTTTAAAAAAAATCGTAAACCGTGTTGCCACACCGTGCTAAAATTGTAGTAAAACACGCTAAAACACACAGAGCATCGATGGACCGTGGGTACCCACCCACCAGCACCTCGAGGGTCGTGAATCACATTTGTTACCCGCTCGAGTAACAAAAAGATACCCAATCACTTGGATCTTTTGTCGTTATAACGTTTTTGAGCTTTTAGATATGCCTCCCTGTTTTTCGTCCTCCACCTTGAATAGTATCCGTACCGTTGCCGTTTGGTATCCGGATCGATGGTGTAGGATGGGTCGAGATCATTCTTCTCAATCACCTCAACCAGTTTAGCCTTTCTCATACCCACGATATACTTAATTCCGCGGGATTTAGCAACCTCTTGCAACTCTCGCAGTTTCATCAATTTGTAGTCTGGTGTGGTATTCATGTCCGACATATACGCATATACATATACATATAAAAACTTTAAGCACTTTTATCGTACCACATCATAACAAAAAGGAGATAAATAAAAGTGTGCATAAATAAAACATGTCAAACTCTAAACTTCAAGAGACTTACTATCAACCTCAAAATTTATGGAAAGGACAAAAGGCTGCTCAGAATTTAAGAGGATTCGGTTTCAAGCCAAAGGAGATTAAGAAGTGGCTATCAAAACAAGCATTTTGGCAAGTACATTTACCTGCTCCAAAACATGTTGAAAGACCACATTATGAAGTTACCACCCCTAATGATTTACATCAATTCGATTTATTGTACATGCCCGGTGACATACTGTATGGTAATAAATATAAGTACATTTTGTCGGGAATCGATGCTGCTTCCAGATACAAAGTAGCCCGACCTTTGAGGACTAAGAAAGCCAAAGAGGTTGCCGCTATGATTGAAGACATCTACAAGGCCGGACCATTAACTTATCCGAAAACTTTCCAATGTGATAACGGTTCAGAATTCAAAGCAGATGTGACAAAGCTGTTGGAGAAGCATAAGGTTGAAATTAAAAGGGCGACTACAAAATATAAGCATACGCACACAGCTTTTGTTGAGGCGTTGAACAAGATACTTGCGGAAAATTTATTCAAAATACAAGATGCTCAAGAACTGAATGATTCGGAAAAGGTATCATCCACATGGGTTAAGCATCTGTATAAACTGATTGATAGGCTAAACGATACAAAGACGCAGATGATTGATATGAAGCCAAAAGATGCTATTATAATGAAAGAGGTGCCTCTTGTTAATCAAGAGAGCTATCCACCTGAAGTAGAATTACCTAAGGATGGCCTGTATAGATATCTACTACAACCTGGTGAAGAGCATGATGATGGGCGGAGACGGGCAACCGATAGAATATGGTCGAAAAACACATATAGATTGCGTGAGGTAATAGCGCAACCTGGTAACCGTGTAATGTACTATGTTCAAGACGGACCCGGACGGGCTTTTGTAAAAGAGGAATTGATGTTAATACCTGAAGATACAGATTTACCTCCTGATTATGTGCAAGGTTGGTGAAAAAGGGGACGATATCTTTACCTGTTTCTGGTAAAGATGATGCCGGGGATCGCGCAGGGTGGTCGGCAGATAGGGCCGCTATGACTCAGTCTTGGGTATCCATCGACACCTCGGGATTTTTGTTACTCGGGCGGGTAACAAAGGCCGGGAATTCGCGTTCAATATTGTCTAATGACAAAATCTATTGGCGCTCGACACACGGGACAATTATCTTCCCCCTTTTCCAATTTATATGCGCACGATAAACAGCAGCAGCAATGTCCCGTTCTACCATGAACAAAGGTTGCGCTCTTTCTTTTAGAAAGACAAATTATGCATTTGTCCTCGTCCTCTAGGTCATCATCGTCATCACTAAAAAAATCACGATCAATCAGCGCTCTTGTCCTCGTCGTCCTCTTCTCATCGTCGTACTCCTCTTCCTCTTCTTCCTCCTCTTCCTTCTCATCGTCGTACTCCTCTTCCTCTTCCTCCTCTTCCTCCTCTTCCTCCTCATCGTCGTACTCCTCGACATCATCTATGTCCATATATGTCCATATTTCATACGGACCCGTGGCGACTGCATAGACGCGCGCTTCTATTATGGGAGTTCCATAGTATCCGAGTCCGACTCCTCCGGTGCGTAAGACACTTCGAGCTTTTACGTGTTCTATAATATCATCATAGGATTCATGATCAGAGTCCGGACCGATCCCCTCAAAGTCATCATATTGTAGTTCCAATATTTCGACCATGTTCAGTAATTCTTCGCAACAAGATCTGCTGGATGCGGAATTCAGGCATGGGTCTATTGTGCGGCCGAAATATTCGTCCGCCCAGGAGCCGAATCTTTCGGAGAACTGTCGGTTTTCGTCATCTGTAAATCTCGACGTCATGCTTGGATATGATATACGATATAGGAATCTTTAACCCAATTTTTATAGATCGTATTTGAGGTTAGCGATTCGCACGCCATGGATATCTCCACCCACCGATATTTGTTACCCGTCCGAGTAACAAAAATGCGCACAATCACTTAGATCTCTTGTCGTTATAACGTTTTTGACATTTCAGATACGCCTCCCTGTTTTTCTCCCTCCAGCCGGTACAGTATCCATACCATCCCCGCTTGGTATCCAGATCTATAGTGTATGACGAATCCAGATCATTCTTCTCAATCACCTCAATCAGCTTGGCCTTTTTCATCGCGCAAATATACTTCACCCCACGAGCTTTGGCAATCTCTCGCAACTCTCGCAGTTTCATCAATTTGTAGTCCGGCGTGGTATTCATGTCCGACATATTATGGCATATACATGTACGGCTAAAAACTTTAAGCACTTTTATCGTACCACACGAAATATGCGAGCGGTGTACATGCGCACATCACTAACCTTGATTTACGGTCCTTCTGAGGCTTTGAACCTCGTCCATTAGACTTTTTTCAAACTGGCTGCGAGTTTCGCTCTCCATCTTTCTGTCGGTTTTCGTCATCTTGTCCAGAGCTTCGTAGTATATACCGCTCAGGGTTTGAAATTCAATGTGACTAATGTCGTCATTATTCAGAGCCCGCGAGACGGAGTTTTCAAACACGGCGATGGCGGACGTCGCAACATCATATAATTTCATGACCTTGTCAAGCTTGCTCCGATATCTTTTAATCAGAGCCATGATGGAGCCCGTGAAAATGGTTCCCGACAGTGCTACGGCTCCCAATCCGACGGAAGCGGGGATTCCGATGAGCGTGGCACCGGTTACCACCGAACCTATGCCCGAAGCGACGGTTAGGGCCGTGGCGCTGGCATTTAAAAGTACCAGTCTGTGCAGCGTCTTGTTATATTTCTCATATTTTGTATTGAACTTATCACGTAATTTTCTAAGTTCCCCAAGTTGAGAGTTCACAGTATTAGTATTAAACTTGTCCTGCTCGCTCGAATACTCGGGAGCCGTGGGTAGCTTCGGATAAATCTCTGCCATTGTGTGGTTACTACAAAGAAAAAAAACTTTACTCTAAATAACCTATATCCAGTTTATCCAGATCCTTGAGAGTTCTATGATACGTATCACACAAATTCTCAAAATCGGCTCTACAGGTCCGAGTGTGCCAGAGTAGCGTTTTATCGAAAACATCGATGGCATTTTGCACAACGCGATATGCGGCTCTTAATTTGATAAGTTTCTCCCGATATGTCCTAACATATTGGGCGGTAACCGCATAGGAAGCCGAGCCCAATAGACACATACCCGAATTCCACATGTAATTTCCATGGGTACCGCCCAAATTTCTAATAATGGTCACCGCGGTCGCTATCGAGCCGGTAATTGCTGCGGTTCCGGATAATCCCTCCAGAATCGACCATATGATCAGAGATCCTCCGTGTTCGTGTGTCCTGTCTTGGAACTTGCCTCGTAATTTCACCAGCTCCTTAAGTTGGGAATTGGATATATCCGTTTTAAACACTTCTTCTCTGGTACTAGAACTCTCTGCCATTTCTATTATATTAGGAAAAAACTATCCTTTAAATAAAATAATGGCGGACATTGATATTGATCCGTTTGGTGACCACGACCAACCCGACGAGGGTACCGATGACTCCACACCTCTGGTACCGAGGGAACGCACACGAGTACAGATACATACTCCCGATGAGGAGACATCATTCGGTGGAGAAACCTCTCTGCGCTCCAGAGTTACCAGTGAGCTGGTTAAATCGCTCTATGAGAAGCTACTAACTATATATCCAAACGAGAACCCGAGCGTGATACATACCGATCTGTTTGAGTCTCGTGGTCGTGAATTATACTACAAGGGTGATAACAGACCTCTGACAAATGGTGGATCTCTAAGGTCTACCGGTACCATTGCAGATCTATTGGGCAAGAAAAGGCTGCGCGGTTTGGGGTTCGATATACCGAAAGGTAGTATAACCCCCCGACAGGCCGCTAGGCTAAACAAAATAGAAGAGAGACTACCGTCACCGGATAAAATAGAGAATGCGACCGATATAGAATTAGAAACCATGTCTGGAGATGTTGTGAACAGTGCGGCAGATTTAATTTCATTGGTCAAACAACAATCTGTAGACCATGAAGCAACCCAGACCGGTGATCTATTTGAATATCCTATGCGTGAATTGCTAGGATTGGATAGATCATTGAGAAACATAAGAGGAAGTCTTCAGGATGAAGTTGCAAAAAAGGTTCAGCTCGAACAGCATATTGACAGAGAAAAAAACAAGTTGGAAGAGATGGAAAACACACCAAATATGACCGAGGAACAACAAAATGAAGCGAAAGAAAGGTTGAAAGGTTTGCAAAATGAGTTGAAAGGCCGGCAAGAGATTATCGATATTCTAAAAGGTAAACTTAACAGTCAAATAAAAAGCATCAGGGAGACGATTACCAAAGTACTTGACAAAGAAACTACATTGGGTGAAAAGATACGAACGCTATTCCGTGAGCAGGGTATCACCATCGTCAGTGTACTAACGGCATTTGGTATGGTTATCGGCCTTCTAGTTGAAACTTTGACACCAGGGGGTGGGGGGTCATCCACCGGTAATACAAAAAATCATGAAAAAACCGAAGGTGGTGCGAGGGAATGGATAAAGAACAAGCTGAACGCGCTGGGATCTCTCCTGGGTAGATTAGCCGGTGCCGCAGCCGCATCACTGCCCGGTATAATTGGATCCATCGTATCATGGATCCTAAATAGAGCAAAGGAAGCCGTCGGTTGGTTGAGTCAAAACCTGTGGGCTTTGATAGTTGGAATCGGAGGTCTGATATACACCTACATGGTGACAAAGCGTTAGCTATTCCGAATATATGTTACATGACACATGTAACATAATACCCGCGGCATAGTACTATTTTTCGAAATACCACACGGCACCCCCGACACCGATCATGCTTAGCGCGATAAATGCCAATTCCCGTTCATGCTGGCCATTGCTGGGTGTATAAAAGTCGCTCAATACGGGCCTGCGCGGAATATCTGTGAGAGGTGATCCTCCAAATACTTTTTTATATTCCCGCATCGCGTCATCCAGCTCCGTGAATTTACCCTCGGCCTTCTTCTCGAGTCTGAGCTGCTTATTGATAAAGTCAACCCTCTCTTGTCTTTTACGTTGCCATATAACCTGAGCCTTCTGCAGTTGTTCTATGGCTAGATCATGCCGCTTCCGTTCCTTATCTATCCTATCCTTTGATAAACTTGAAAAGAGGTAGCTTGATCCGGTGAAGGCCAAAGCGTTCGCGAAGGCACCTCCCAACATCATTGCAATTGAAGCCATGTTTATATAATCCGGTATAATATAGTGGCGTTATTTTAATACGATAGCCTCGGAGTCTATGACATCAGAGTCGTCTATGACCTCGGTATCGATGTATTCCACCTTGGGTAAAATCCTCTCAACTTTCTTGCGCTGGCATAAAACCCAGACCAACCATTCCAGTATTCGCAACATTATATATTTATAGTTTCAGGTATAATTTTTTGCTTAACTAGATATTCTCTTGTCATTTCACTTGCGGCGACTATGGCTACAAGCTTTCCAGTATCTTCCAGGTCAAACTTCTGAATTGAGGGTGGTGTCATTTTTAATACCTTTTTCCCGAGCATTGAATAGCCTACAGCGAAAACGCATACGACCGATGCTTTATAAATATCGTTGACTATACTTTTCTTATCCATGTCTTATATTTACTTCAAGATTATAGTATCGCGATATTATCCCTTTATCCCTTTATTCCATTTCAAGCTTACTTATTCTCATAGTTTTTTTATTACCTGAGTTACTTGGTGGGGTACCCTTCACCTTAATATTTTTGTCCTTATTTTTATAGACGAAATAAGCACCAATTAAGACAAGTACTATCACCCCACCACCACCCATTATTGTGTAGTTCACTCCGCCGTGTTTGGGGCCATCTGTCACGGAATCCTCGATGACAATATCCTTAGGATCCTCCAACTGTGTCTGAGGTGCTGAGTGTGTCTGAGGTGCTGAGTGTGTCTGAGGTGCCGGCCGGGTTTGTGTCTGAAGTGCCGACTGTACCTCCGTCTGTGCCATGAGCAATCTTTTATATTCTTCCCTATTTTTACGATTGAATTCAGCCAGCCTCTTACCGGCCTCAACCTTTTTAGGGTTCTTCGTTGTCACCTGAACTGGAGTATCCGACATCTTTAGTATCCGTATCGATATTGTTTAAATTTTTTCCCGCGATATAATGCCTACCTGTTATTAAACCTACACTGATTGGTGATAGTAGTGATCCGAACTTATAATATAGATCACATGTGAACCTTTGGAGTGCCGAGTTTAGGAATGGATCATTCTCCAGGTCATCACTCAGAGCTTTTTGATTTTTTATACCGAGAGCTGTACAGGCGCCCATGGAGTACATGTGGATTATTGACTGTCCCAAAGACTTTACCATTTGACCGGATAGTTTAGCCTCGTATATGGTGAACAGTTTATCCACCTCATCATTCTTGAGCTTCTGGATCTCCGCCTCCGTATACATCTTACCGAGATATAACTTACTATTTCCGGTCAGCACACACTCGAGCAATTTTTGTCTCTTCCCATCATCCCGGGCATCCTGTTCATCGATAAAAATTATGTTGCCAATTGCGTTTTCAGCCATTTTCAATAGCGATAGGTATTTTTTAATACAAAAAAGGCAAAAACTAACCAATACCAGCAATAGCACTACAGCTATCACCAGTAATATGAAATTTATATATTCTATCATGGTACTACAGTACTACAGTACTATGCTGTAGTTTTCCTATAGATTTGTTACAAGAGTCTTGTAACAAAAAAATGTCCATTCTAGCAAATCACGTGAGTTCTTGGATGTTCCATCCTCATGACTAAATGTGTATATTTGCCATCTTTCAGCCTTTCCTTAACCTTCTGGATCTCCGATGATTCAATGACATCATTCTCTTCGTGGATGGTTGCGAGATCATGTCTGTCCTTCGGATACCACACATATAACATTTTTGCCTGCCTTCGTAAGTTCTTCGGTATCGCGGTGTATGATTGTGTGAGTAGCCACATGGTGTGGTTTCGATGCCGACCGCTGATGGCCAGCTCCAGAAGCGGTTGCCTCTTTTTGTCCAGTTTCTCATCTGCGATTATATCGTCGATCAGGAATAATGTTTTGTATCCGGCACAGAAATCCGTCATCTTTTGAATCCATTCATACAACATACCTCTGGGCTCAATTAGAATCACATATCTATCCCTCCAGAACCAGTTACTCCCCATATATGTCTTGTTCCATCTTAATGTTGGACATATAATCACAATGAAATCGAAGTGATCAAAGTATTCACTCTCCAGCAGTGTTACTACGCGTTTGGATTTTCCGCAGCCCGTTGGACCGACGAATAGTGCCGTGTGAGGATCTTTCATGTAGTCCATCTTAATATAGTACATCCATAATTTCACCGTTTTGAATATTTAATTGAGCATCCATGATTAGATATATGTAGGCGTTTAAGGATCCCGCGGTTTCGGCCGTCTTTTCAACTTGCAGTGTGATCCCCTCGCTCGCATTTTCAATCCGTCGGCCGGTCCCGTGCAGTGAGTTTTCATCTATGGTTCTGAAATCCAGCCATAGAGCATATTTCGTGGTTAGGTAGTCCGCGACCTTTACATCATGTAGTTGCAGATGTTTCTGTATTTCACCGGCGTTGCTGTCCTTTTGCTTGCCCTCTGCGAAATACTTGCATATTTCACCATAATGCTCAAACGGTTGCATCCCCTGAGCGAAAAGTTGGTTAGGCTTACCCTCAACTATGGCGGATACCTTTTTGATCTTAGGATTGTAGAACCTACCGATATCTCGTTTGTAAGCTTTCTCTTCCTCAAACAGAACCAATATACCCTTCAGGGACTTGCACGGTGTATTGAATGACCAATTCCACGTTGTGTCCGACTTATCCACCCTAATTTGTCTATGTCTCAGAAATCTGTCATAGAGTACGGCCATGTTTTGGTATTCATTTGAAATGAATCTGGCGAGTGTGGGTTGTGTCACAATCTCATATTCGAGAGATATGTTGGAGATTGTGTATTTAGCATCCGGCGCGGGTGCCGATGTGGCACCGGAAGGTTTGGTTGGTGTTGATAATACTACCCTGTCATAATTGTTGAATGTTATCTCATAACACAGCCTATTACCTAATCCAGCCTGATAATATGGGATCGTGCTATCTAACATTTCAAAATCTAGTGGTATGGTGAACTTGTTTTTGTATGCATCATAAATAGATTTGTCCGCTACCTCTGATGCGTCTTTATCCGCGGCTCCAACTCTCAGTTTCATACAGTTTTCTGTACACCCTTCATCAAAGATGATACCTTGTCTTATTGCATTTCTTTTTTCGGACTTGGTTAGCCATAAATCTCTGTAGCACCTGAAAAGATCAAAGTCATCAATGCTCAGAATCTCGGTACCCTCGAACTTGATAGCTAGCTTTTTAACAATTGCCCTCCCTATGTTAGAGACCAATGTTCTCTTCGTGTCGACTTTTGACTCGAGTTCAACGTCGAAACTTATTTTCGAAGTACCAGGAACAATGACATCATCGTTACCTAAATTAGGGAACCTAATCAGGAGTAACTGGTTCTGATCAATCTCACTTGGGTTGTGAGTGACAATTACTTTTTGATGCGTTCCTTTTACGCCATGTGCGATCCTAAGTGAACGCTCTGGGTTTAACTTTTTCCCGTATTCCATGCTATTCCATATTACTTTTATTTTATTTTACTTTAATTCGGTTAATGCTATTGTATCATCTGTCCGCCGTATCTCTTATGTGTAGGGTAACTGCTGTCTTCATACCACCCCATAGCACCTTACCATCCTGACCTGTGACTCTCATGGTAAGTGATTGAAGTAAACCTTTCTTTAGTTTCTTATATTGCGGATTTTTCGGTTCAATATATGTAAAATCACCACCATACTCGGATATATGATATGTCATCAGGTTGTTGCTATATTCACCATCTTTAAGATTTAACGAGTTATCCAATTCATTAAGATTAAAATGTAGTTCCGTTACACCCTCCATATTGAATATTTTACTCAACTTAGAGTTTCTAGCTAGTTGTGTTGATTTTACATCACCTCTCACGATTGAATTCAACTCCCTACCCGTGTAGTGCTGACCCTGTTGTAACCTAACCGTGGTAACTCCATCGGCCAAGGGTATATCTATTGGAGCTGTAGCTACATATGTGACATTATCTGAAAACGTCTCCACGATCGCAACCTCCTTTGTACCATGTGAGTTGTCTATCGGTTGATACAAATAGATTTTCTTCTCGCTATTTACGTCCTTTATTGTGATATACATTATTATATTAGAGATTGTGAATATATTTAAATCAAAGAATGGATGATATTTTCAGATATAATCCGAATGCGGCATATAAGCCAAATGGAGGGCGGGATCTTCAAATATTGGGCGCTAGGGATCTGTACAAACAGGCCATTATTGTGTCTGAAAGTGGCTCTTTCCCCGCTTCCTTTCCTAATATTTTTACCAATTATGAACTTAGTCATAACGCGCAACGTATGAGAATTTGGAATGAGCAACCTTTTAGATTATGGCAAACCCAGCTAAATTTCGCCACTTGGTGCGCTTCAAGTGCCTGTGGGGTAAGTTCGGAACACCTGAAGGATGGTAGATCTATGGTCAGGTCAATATATCGTTTTCATGTGTATTATCACATTAGACGAATCATTAAGCGCCTACAGACACCTCTACCCTTTGAAGATAGTTTTAATCAATATGATAATCCTTATTCAAATGAGGAATTTCTAAAAATCTGTGGTGAGTATGATGTTGATTCCAAATACAGAGGTCAGTACTTTTTCACTTCATATCAAAAAAGACGTAAAGACTATCCAACTCCCGGGTTGAGTTATTTCACTAACGACTCCATGACGCGGTGGATTGTGAAAAAATCCGATGGATTTACAAAAACGGGCCTTGTGAAGATCTCAAGCAGTGTTAGGGCCTATGCCTATCTTGTTCTTAGTTCTCAGGCCTCGGCACGCTCCTCCATCCTTGGTAATGATTCAAGTGCTCTGACCGCCCAAAGAGTTTTTATGAATAACCTTGAAGACATTGTTAACCGTAGGGTTGATATTCAGGAGGACATTAAACGTTATCAGGATACGTTAAACTACGCTTCAAGTAAGGTTGATTATTCGGTTGGACAAGGTATTTATATGTTACCTAGTGACATGAATCTCAGAATTAAGACAGGGGTGGTAGGTTACAACAACAAGATTTTGATATCGGGTGAAGATCTTACCATTGGTATCAATCGAAAGGTCAATGTTACCGAATCGCATAAGATAACTAAAAAGAAGCCTGTAACACCCGATCATCCTGATAAACACATCACCGTACACCACGTGGATACTACTACAGATAAACACATTACTGCACCTTACCACAAAGATACTCCTCCTACACACGAAGATGAGAAGATCGCTCTTGTGATTGTTATGACAACAGGTTATTTCATATGGTATTTGTTTAGATAAAGAATGACGTAAATTAAATGTCAATCAAGCCAGAATAACAATAGAGAAACAATGCATTCCTTACATACCAAATATCCTTAGCAACGGCTACTTTCGTTTTAACTTTTTTCTTATGTAAACAACTTTCTGGTATGTAAAATATGTAAAATCCTATTGTTATAAGCGTTTGATTGACAGATGGTAGATAACAAAAACTGCTTTCCGATAGAATCTATAAAGTGGTATAAAGAGATGTAATCGTGAATATAAACACAATGGCTTTTCCAACAGTTGAAGAATTTGAACAAAACATAGAACAAGTTACTCCAATCATAAAGTGGAGAGAGCTGCCTAAAAACGATATTTACCTTGTTAAATATGTGAAAGAGATGGAAATATCAAGACCCGGTGCTCTTTCTGAAAAATCTATGTATGCGGAGGTTCAAGATAGAATGGGAAATAAATATAAGACATGGTTGCCTGCAAAACTTTGTGATGAATTGAAGGATTATGGTTGGAAGGGTGATGCCTTTGTCAGATCAAATGGTCTCAAGCAATCTCAAAAGAATCATGAAAATCAATTCTTCAGTTATGACATTATGTGGCGCTAAACCTTGCAATGTTGCAATCATCTTTACTTGTTTCTGGTAAAGATAGACACACACACATAACACTATAATTGGGGGACACGACAGATGAGGGTGGGTAGGGACCCATTGGGAGGGGAGGGGGCCCGGGGGACACGGCCGGGGAGGGGGTTTTGGACAGATATTATAGAGCATGCCCGCTTATTTGACGTAAAGTGGTAAAGTGCACATGGATTTTATGGACTCTTCTATCGTTGATTTGACGTGGATGATCTGTAAATTGACGTGGAGTGGCACAGAATATATTAATCGCTGTCCTAGGATCCGCATTTTCCTATCTCTCCCCCCTATTTCGTTAGTGGGCGATGTTCTAAATCATCTAAAACTTTGTAACGGTCGAGGCGTTCTATTAGTCCCTATGTGGCAATCATCATATTTCTGGCCATTGTTAACTCCGAAAGGAATCTATTTTTACGAATTTGTAAAAGATTACTTGTTCTTAGATCCTTATTTTTATAATTATACCGCCAGTAAAACCGTATTTGAAGGCTTTGCTAAGTTTAAATCTTTAGCTTTGTTAGTAGAATTTAATACAGATTAAAAAATCAACTTTTGTTATTTTCTCTATAACGAATTTGACACAAGGACAACTGCCGCACAGGTGAAAAACGCCTTAGCAGACTTATGTATATTACTTAACCGCCGAACGGGCGTATGTCTTAAATCGCCGGGCGGGCGTATGTGAGTAACCGCCGGACGGGCGTATGTCTTAAATCGCCGGACAGGCGTGTGCATTAAATTAGCCAGAACCACTAAAGGTTAGGTTTTCTAAAAAATCCTATATAGGAGGCTTATTTACATTCTTTTATTCTTAACAGATCACATCAATGTTGGTATTTGGGAAAAACTAGACGCGATACGAAACACTGCACTTAAGTCAAAAGCAGCAAATTTACCAAACTTTTACAAGCGGCTTACGCGAAGGAAACGATTATTAAATACAAAAGAGCTTGGCAAAAGTGGGTAGATTGGAGCTCTAAATATACTGAGGTCAACCATTGTCCTGCCGACCCATTTTTCGTATGTATTTATTTTAACGACTTGGTTATGGAAGGATGTTCAATAAGTACAATAATTTCGGCACTTTGTGGACTACGCTGGGGACACATTAATGCTGGTTTTTCGTCGCCAACAGACCACTCAATTGTTAAATTAGCCTTTGCAGGCGCAAAACGATTAGTCGGTAAAACGTGCAATAAGAAAGAGCTGTTCACAGTGGACATAATTAAAGAGATAATTGCATATTATGGAGAAAGTTCAAACTTCATGCACATGAGGTTTATAGTGTTATGCGTGTTAGGATTTGCAGGATTCTTTCGCATTGGCGAATTATTAGCCTTAAAAGTTAAGGACTTGGAAGATAAACAAGATTCATTTGAAATTAGTGTTAAAAAATCCAAAACGGATCAGCTAAGAGAAGGTCATATTGTGTACATAGCTCACACTGATAATTCCACATGTCCAGTAACCTGGTTACGAAAGTATCTGTGTATGACTAATTTGAAATTTCAGCCGGATTCTTATTTAATTTGTCGTTTGGCGAAAACAAAGACAGGCCCAATGTGTTAGGGCATCTTTCTATATCCTACAAAAGCGCCAGAAAAACATTTCACGAACATTTAAATACAATTCAAAAAGTACCGGAAAATTTTGGCTTACATTCTTTACGCTCAGGCGGAGCTAGTGCTGCTGCAAATAACGGCGTCACTGACAGAATGATAAGTAAACACGGCAGGTGGTCATCAAGTTCCAGTAGGGACGGATACATAAAAGATAGCAAATCTCAACGACTCTCTGTAAGCAAAGATTTAGGATTGTAACAAAAATTGGTCCTCTTTTAACTCTCCTACCAATATAACAAGTTACTCCAATACTGTTGTTTTTTCTGTTCTAATTTATTGTTAGGAAGATGTGAAAAGAAGCGCTGTTTCCGACGTTCTGCGATAAGACGGGAACGAAGTTTCTTTTCGGATTCTGCACTACAATGAACCCGATTTTTCGGGTTATGCGCATGCGCATGAGAATAGTATAAATGCACGTGTTGTATCCTCGGCCAAGCCTCGGTCTTTGGTCGCGTGGAAAGCAACTGTCATTAATATTAATTGATGTAATTTTCGTTTTATGTACCGCACCGGCGCAAATAATCAAGTCGGCGTGAAGAAGAACAGACGGACATCGACAACTGTAATGTGACCAGCTTCACGGTTTTCTTTCTTGGAAAATACGCACAAAAGATGCAATCCACATTTGGCCGTGGATACCGAGAAAGTTTTTAATCCAGTTGCTGGTCACAAGTCGGTCGATGTCAAGTGCAAAGATCTGTGATGAATATGAAATATGTTTTATAAAATATGTCATGCGATGTACCACTCTCCTACCAGTTGTTTTTTCTGTTCTAATTTATTGTTAGGAAGATGTGAAAAGAAAAGAATATTGAACCAGCGAGCAAAGTGCGCTGGTCTGTTCATTGCGCAAAACGCTTTTGCCAGCTTTTTAATATATACGCGGGATATACGGAATGTGAGCATTTTCACCGGTTCATAGCCCCTTTAAAGGGACTGTGCGGTAAAAAAATAAGTTTTATTATATCAACTTATATGTACTTATTATTAAAGAATATCTGCATCTTTTAAAACATAATATATTAATACGCTTATGTAAAGTTGTTTTCTTTTTTTTAATTCCCTTGTGAAGCATCACCTTTGGCTCGCCATTTTGTCTGAATAATCCAGCATGAATGAGAGGCTAAACATGCATGTTTCCTCTGACATAGCATAATGGTGAGAAAATCAAAACAAAACGTGCTAGCCCTTTAAAAGATAGACCACAACAAAAAATCTTATTGACTTATTTCATTTTCGTTTGTTATTTTTTAAGTCGTGGTTGTGTGTGCTCAGTGTGAGGTTTGTAGGCCTGTTTAACCTTTCTATCTTCTGATAGCTTTATATTTTTGTAATATTTGTTTTCTGTTTGTTTTCAATGTTAAGATAAATATATTGCCACATGCAGATCTTATCTAAGCTTCTTTCTTGCTTAGACGACTCCAACTTAATTAGTTGTTATATGGGCCCGACCGACCCTAATTTTCACGACAACAAAAAAATAATAATGTTAAGAAAAAAGTTTTACGGAAAAAAAATTGAAAACCAACATTTTCTTATCCCATCTCGTAAAAAAAAGATTATTGTCGTAACACCCTCCTTCGTTATGATTATTATATATGTTTAAAAATTACGCTTGCTAAAATCTAATACTGCAAGACTTTTAGTCGATACCATTTAGGAAGAATATATAATAAGAACAACATAGAATATGCTTGTCGTAACACCCTCCTCCATTATGAATTTTAATAAATAGTTTTAATGCCGCGAAAGACTTTAAAGATTGTCAACTAAACTATAGTCCATAAAAAGATTTTGCACTTAAATTTAGATTTTTTACTGCACAAAGACTGCACAAAAAAACATTAATACTACGTTTACACTGATGCTAATTTATCCGTTTTCATGAGTCATGTTACTAAAATTAGAAAATTTTCCCGGATTGCATTTACACACGATTTTCAACAATTTATCCGTTTTGAGGTATAATTTTGATGAAAACGGATAAATTTGAAAACGCGATCGAAAACGCGAAAAAGTTATTCCATTTTCGCTAGTTTTTCGTTTTCAAATATTGTGTAAACACATGAAAACGGGATTTTTAGGAAATCGTATTGTGTATGAATAGTGTTTATAAGCAAAAAATGATCATTTATCAGCAATCAGGGGCTTTGCGGTATTTCCTTTTATTTTTGTGCTCACTCTGTCCTTTGTAAATTCCTTTCCTCATGAGGAAACCTCTTTTTTTCTTTCTCTGGAACAAAGGAAACAAAATTGTTCTTGATGATGCCATACTTTTCCTTGATACTCTCCTAATCATTCCATTGTACATTTTTTGTTTTAACTTGCTGTATAACTTTCAAAACAACACAAGAAACATTCTTCAAAATTTTGCCTAAAAATTGACCTCAAAGCGCCATAAATAAATTTCTAATGCCTTATTCCTGAATTGTATCTGTTAGTTTGATTCCACAAGATCATTGAACAACCTGTCAAAATTTCAGGTCTATTGGAGAAGTAGTTGTTGAATAATTGTGTTTTGAAGTCTCGTGAATGACAAAAAAGTGAGAAAAAGAAAAAAGCCGTTAAAAAATAGTAACATGAAAATTTTAGATAAATGATCCTAAAAATGAGAAAAACTTTAGTATCCTCCAGCAATAATATTCGGAAGATTGGTATAATGAAACAATATTGCATACACCGTTTTCTTCATACCATAAAGATTATCTGTGTTAGATCGAATGGCATTTCCATAATAATTCTGCATAGAATTAATTGTTTTTTCTGTCAATTTGCCTTTCCCTGCTAAAGGTGTGTCGGTTCCTTTGTGCGCCTTTACCAAGTTTCGCAATCGTGTGCCAAGCCTTTTTTGAACATGTCCAATACATTCAAGTTTTATAGGCTCTACATTCTGATCCTTGTATACATTCGCCTTTGTCACATCCACAAAAGAGGACGTATCCCCGTCTCCAAGGTACTCCTTGTATATGACATTATGTTTCTCAAATGACCTTTTAAACATAGTGACTGCCCTTACTGACTCCATACTACCAGACGACGCTGAATGATTTATTTCACATTCATGGTCTAATAACCAGCAGTTATACTCAGGAGGGCCTTTTTTTGAACTTCACATCTTGCATCCATTGCAATGCTTCGTCAGGATTTCAACATCTACACATTTGTCACCTGAAACAGCTGTTACAACTCCATTTTTGGACACATGTCCTCTTTTTTGCCAAGAGCCATCAATGGAAACCCGTAATTGTTTAATACCAGTCGTATCGCAAAGAGAATTTGCCTCTGAAGCAGCTCTTGACATGCTTTTTTCTGCTACATTTTTATATGCTATTAACACAGACTGTTTGATTTTGTTATAACCATTTGGTGTCAAGCAATTCATATTCAAACATGATGACAAAGTTTTCATTGCTTCATGACCAGTACCGATTTCCCGCAAACCAATAACAAAGCGGACATTGATATCGAAAGGATTATATAATTGATATTTTTGAAGCTTTCTTCTTCTTTGTCCCATCAGTAATTTTTGGTTTTTTCACATCCATTTTGTTTTCAACTACTAGAGATGAGCGGAACCTTTTAGAATAATCGCAGAGCGTACATTTCAATTCTAACAGATGACAAAAACCCATGCGTTGTTTAGCGATGTCAACAATAGTCATTTCCCCTTCAAGGCAATCTGGACATGATGTTGCAGCTACTAACTCCTTTAAAATCTCAAAGTTCAAAGCGATAAAGTAATTGTTTGAGCTGCCACCTTGAGAGGATGAATCCAGATTAAGTTTACGAGAACTTGCACAAGAAACATTTTCAAAGTCGTTGACAGGACAACTCAGTTGTTGTTGTTTACGATGTTTGGATGGCACAACACCATTCCATTTTCTTTTTCTCTTTCTAGATGGGTTTTTTTTCTTAATGCTAGACATTACTGAACTAAGTCTACAACACCAACCATCACAAAATAAACATGTTGAGGTTTTGAAAAATAGCTTTAAGATATTTTTCGAGTTTCTGAGCAAAGAAGATACGGGGATGGTAAAGGGCGCGGAAATCCCGTGAATTTTAGGCCACGATTTTATTAGAAAAGCCCCTAGCAACCAAATTAAAAATTTAGTCCTACCGTTGCTAAGGAAAATAATTCCTAGTCCCTGTTACTTGAATAGCTATAACTCATTATAGGAAGGAGATTTTGATTTCAAATTTTCTCCAGATGTTTTTGAATGTTTTTAGCATACCATGGTGTCAAAAACACAAAATTGAAGATTTTTCGAAAATTTGCCAATTTTTGGTGTTGTACCACCTTAAAGACGTCTTTATAAGACGAGTCAAATCTCGTTCTAAAGAAACGTCTTAAAGACGTCTTTATTTGGCCTCCGTTAGACCAGTTATATCTTGTTCTAAAGAAACGTTTCAAAGACGTCTTTATTTGGTCTCTGTAAGACCAGTAAAATCTCGTTCGAAAGAAACGTGTCAAAGACGTCTTCATTTGGTCTCTGTAAGACCAGTAAAATCTCGTTGGAAATAAACGTCTCAAAGACGTCTTTATTTGGTCTCTGTAAGACAAGTATAATCTCGTTCGAAATGAATGTCATCATTTCTTTTCGTTTTAAAGATAATTTCACAAAAACAAATGACTACGTTATTTCTTTGCCCATTTGTAATAATTGGCGTAGAAAAAAACGTTCTTGATATTTCAGAATTTTTTATACAGAGGTAGCCCAAAATTCGAATTAAATTTGTCCAAAAAAGGATACATTTTACAATGAAAACAGCGTTCGAAAGACCGCATAGAATAAACTTGTAAAGAACATCGTTCTATTTCAACAAATGTTGCATTTGACGTTTACTTTGGAAGTTAAAGGAATAATGTGCTCCATAAAACAACAAGTAAATAGTAAAGCAAAAGGCTGTATTTACCCGAGATATGAATGGACAATGAAGAAAATATTTTGGTGATTAAAAGTTAGTATCTTAGATTTTTTTTTGTACTTTTTCGGCCAGGAACATTTGTGATTTTTGGTCTTTCAAGGGGAGCTTTCATTAATACTTGGGAAAAGAATACTTTAAATGCTTAGTTTTAGCTATCCATTCCGCTTCAAGTGCACGTCACACATGTTCTAAAGCTTCAGACCTATAAAGTGTGTTCTTGAAAAAAAAAGCAGTAGCTACTTTATATATCGGTGTAATGACTAAAATGCATTTTATTAAAGGGTTGTTTGGATATAACTTCAAAGAATAAACACATCCAACGTGCACAATATGACAGACATATTTTACAAGCAGGGCTCAGACCAAAGTGTTACTGATTGGCGAAATAAAATGACGCTGTTGTTCAAAACAACCTTCAAAGATACTAACTTTTATTGTTTATGGTCAACAATTTTAATTTTGTAGTATTAGCTACGCTGTATATTTTTTTGAATGCACGCTTTTTTATAAGCAAAACAGCAGTTTACCTTAAGGCAGCTTAGGTTATTCTGTTATAAATGGTTTATTGCTTATAAAAAAGCTTGTATGTGATATTATTTTATTCTTATTAAACTGTTTATTTATATAAATGATAGAAAGATAAATTTTCTATTAAATACTTCATCATCGTTTTCTTAATCTTTTTCTTGTTTTGGTTTGTCACACCTCCATCAGAATTAAAATTACTAAAATCCTAATACGCATGGGCGAAAATTATTTGAAGCAGGCCTGCCTTGACAGTATAACGTTTGAAAGAGACTAAATAAGGACGTCTTTAAGACGTTTTGGTACTTACGGGAACGTGTCTTAAACGTCTTTAAAAAGTCTTTAACACGTCGCAAAAAGACGTCTTTTTTACGTATCTTAAAGACGTCTTTAGGCGTTACGCTTTTAGACGGGTGAGAGACGTCTTAGAGACGTCTCATCTGGTCTTTAAAAGACGTTTTAAAGACGTGTTTAAGACGTCTTGTGTTTACTGGGTCCTTATTGCTGCAATTTATTATATCATGCACACTGTGACTGCTGAGACATAAATGGATAACAAAATTAATAAACATTAAAATTATTGTTGTTTATTATTATTTCGGCAGTCGGAGACAAGGAAGTTAAGACTGAGAGAGTCGCTAGTTCAGACACTCGGTTCTCGTGTTTGGGGTTCACGAGTTTAAACGTCCCACACTTGTCTCCAGCATGAAAAATTAAAGACACACTACACACGCAAGCTACTATCGACTTTGCCCGTAGAACAACTCATTAAGTTGGAGTCGCTTTATTTGTAAAATCCAATTTCTGATAAAAATATATTACAAGATGCAAAGAATTTTTAAATGTGAAAAAAACAAAGACACAAGATTATACGCATCTATTGTTTAATATTTTTAATGTTATTCACGATCCATTGCGACAATCACGATTAATGGTGAGGATCGCGATAGCATCGTTATTTTTGTATACATCGCAACTATCGCGAAGTTCTTTGTTTACATTTTTTTATCAAGATGGTCACAATTAGATCACTGATTGTTCATGTCGCGCATGATACGCGGTTACGATGTTAGGTGTCCTAATTCCAGTACTGTAGGTACGTACATCTTTCATTATTTTCCTGAACACTTTTTCCGCAAATAAAATGGCTGAGCGATTGTTTTAGTTGGACAGGTAACAACAGGCTGTTCCCTGTGTTTTTATTTGAACTGAAGTTTTTTTGGAAAAGGGTGTTACACCTTTACGCCTGTTCAACTCAGTTTAACTGTACTAAACGCTTAGCCCATTGCTAACCACAGACTGTTTTTTTTAAAAAGGCTGTTACTACTATGCGCATGTGTAACAACGGTTTGTAAATTCTGTTTTGATTTCAGCTTGGAAAAGTTATTTTTGGAAAAATATGTTACTATAATGGTGTATGCACCTCACTTGATTTCGACATACTGCATACCTCTGCTAAAGCGCTCAACCTGATCTTTACAGTTACGTCTCTTATTAAGCGCTCCACAGAGTGTTTAATTCCGGGTCACACATTTACTTGTGGCTTAACCTAGCATTTTGAGGCAGGGTCGTTCGGCTAGTCTTTTTAATAATAGCCGTCGTCTGTATGTGTTCGCGAAAGGTCCTGTTACGGAAATACAAAATGCGATATATAAAGGACGGGCGACCACTTGGATTTTTCCACGGGTTAACGGCTAGTATACATTATAATACCTGTATACGTCTGTCTGTCATGCAAAATGGTATCACAAGCAGCACCTTGCACACAATGTGGTATAAAAAGGGCAAACCCTTGGATTTTTCCACAGGCAACTGACTAGTATAGTAAAAACTCATCTAAAACTACACTTTATGTCAGGTTTGAAGTTAGAAAACAAAGATTCTGTGAAAAATTTAGTCCTTATTTATGAAGAGGTGACTGCATGAGCGGCGCTTTTATCCTTAAATCACAATGGCTACCCTGGAAAATACGGACCTGTAATTGGTTTAAAAGTATCACGTGACATCCCATAAAGAATTATTTAAAAAAAATCTTAAAGCTTAGCTAGCTACCTGCCACTTTGAAGAAAGTCAGCGCTTAAAATAACGGCCGGTTAACGGTCACTGACCGCCGAATTTTGTTAATTGACCGTCAGGATCACGTTACGATCGGTCAGACTGACCGGCGATCGATTCCTTGCTTCGCAAAAAAAAATTATTTATCTACTATTAAGAATAGATAATAATCTAAATATCTTGCTTCACATTTATTTACCATTGATTCATACACATTTTTTCATATAGACAATGGAGCAGCATTTCAATGACGCACCAAAAACACTTTAGTCACTTTAATAATGCGCACCTGGAATGTCTGTAATGTTTGTATAAAGTAATTATTTACTATACTAAAAATCAAAGAAAAAACTGACTTAAAGATCGGACTTTGAATGAAAAACATGCGCGTTTAAAAATGAATTATTTTTAGAAATTGAATACGTTACATTGCGTAATAACACCTGTTGTTCTTTTCGAATGTTACTGGCTTTTTATGTTGAAATAATGAATTCATTAGGTTGTATATCTCAGAAGTTGCTGGCGGCATGCTTCGAAAATGCTTGTCATGAGCACAGCTTAACATGAAGCAAAACTGTACAGAAGACTCAATTGTTAGAGTCTTCGCAGAACATCTCTTCTCACAAAACCGAGGGCAGGGCTGACTTATTGCCTGCTGTGTCGTGTGGGAGACAGAACTTCTGGACTTCTTTTTAATACGTTATACATTTTTTTTCGATTATTATTACTAAACATATTTGATTTCTCTTTCCCCTTTTAAAAAGATTTTTTACTTTTTTCTTTGTTCAACATGTTTTTTCTTTGGTATTACAATACGAGAACATTCGTCCGAAAGCTGTATTAAGGTACAGAACACCTAACCTCTCCCATGTTCTGGTTATAATTAACTTGCAGGGGTGCGCACTCTTCTCGCATTATTCTCTGTGACGATGAAGATCGGACTGACTTGTGGCATGGTTCCAAATGGTCTTCCGTCTTTCGTTCGAGTCTCAGTGTAATGCACCAGCCGAGCATAAGAGTGTCAGCATGAAGGAAAAGGGCCGACTTTAATGTTCTCTATACCTTACGTTCTTCATAAAAACACCAACCGTTTTTGATCGTGGCATTCATTCAAATTTCACAACAAAATAAGGCCAGCAATTTTTTGCCGACGCAACTGCGGCATCTTCGTGTTTTACGTCGGCAGTGCCGAATGCGACACTAACATGTGCAACCCAGTTTCAAGGCAGCTTGCTTTTAGGAGCGCGAGGGAAGCAAAATTGACTAATTACGGAGTTTCATACCGCGCAGCTCTGGGCACTAGCGAAGCACTTGTAGGGACAAATTTTTATATCCCCCGCAGAGCGCAAGGCATTTGCTAAGAAAAACATGCAGTACGAAGAGAACTACTCACTTTTTCCTTTGTATTTTTACTTTTTAAACTGGCGCGATATATTGATTTTACAATTATTTAAAGGAAGGATACTCAGTATTGACATAAGATTGTATATTATGAAAGTTCAAGACCTAAACTTGGTTATTATAATTGCTTCAAGTTGTGGGGTACACTCATCATGAAAAGTTGGCAGTCAAAAGAGAAAGAAACCTTATTTTGGTAGCTAGTTACATCACAAGTTTTAATATTGTCTTAAAAATATCACAGTGGTGATCAAAGAGGCATTGCTAGCATGTCATTCAAGATTTATATAGATAGTAGTACAGCCAAAATAATGTAGCTCATTAAACACAGTAAAGAAAACAACGGGTTTTTTTCTAAAGTAATAGTTTCATGCTCATTAAACAGATACCTAGCTAGCTATAATATTAAAAAACAATTCCAAAATTTCTTATTTTGTGTTTGCTAGAAACTTTATTTAACTAACCAGGGCGGAGTTCCCTACATTTTTTATAAACCAAATTAAAAATTGTCAAAAAGCTGGCTGTATCTGTCTCGTAGTTTTTGTTAGCTAGGGGTCACACTGGGCCACTCATATATATCGTAGCCTTATTCATACAGTAATCAGATATATAGGTTGATAAGTGCCCAGATGCTAAAATTAGGATCATAAAAACTCATTTTTTATATCACTCAACTTAACAGTGCAGTTCAAACACCAACTTAGCCTTAAAAATTGCTACGCTTGCATTGGAATAATTTTAATCTGTAAAGTACAAAGTTTCGACAGCTGCGAAATATAAAATAAAATAACGTGCTGTGGTTAAAATAAACACATTTAATGGAAAACAACTTTTTAAACAAATTTAGTGACTTTAACTTTTTTCGTCAAATATTTTTGGTTGCCACATTTTTCTTATGTCAATGTACCAAAATTACTATAGCTATCACAAAATTGTAAAAGTGGACCTTGCCTAAATTTATTCTTGCATTTTACCAAAATTAAGAACACAGTAATATAGTGTAACATGCTATTATATATATATCCCTTCCTAGCTAGCTATGTAATATTTATATACAATAATTTCTAACGAAAAGTCAAAGCCAGTCATTATATCATTGAAGTGTGTATTTTATTTTCAGTCGATTTCATCTATGCTCTTTTTTATATAACTAGTTAGCTATACTTTGCAAATAAATCCTTTATCAAATGCTTTTCCACGTTAATCCATGTCAAACTTGCAGATCCATATATAGCTAGCTAGCTAGCTATAGCTTACTGTAAAAAAACCTTTAAGTCTTTCTATAGCTAGCTGTAATTTTTATTTCTTCTTGCCAAAGTGCACTGATAATGATAGAATAGTGTTTCGTTTTAACCATTACTTTATTCCCCACAACACAAAATGTATGGTATATGTAGCTTGCAACTTCAGAAAGCTAACCCCTAAAACCAACATCAACAATATGTCTTCTCTTGCGTCTCTTTAAAAGTCAGTAAATTAAGTTTTCTCCGATTCCAACATCTTACCCATGTCAATATACCACAAAGAGGGTTAGCAACACCATTTAAACGTGTTAATAAAAAAGCAAAACGTCAGTTAAAGTAAAAAATTATTTGAAGAACCAAGGCAGGATTTTGCATTTCTGCCTCTTTTCACAGCACTAACCAGAATAGTTGTGAAAAACTGACCATGAAAATTATTTGGGCTATCGAGACAAATGAAAACATGCCAAAAATTTGTCCCTACAAAGCGCTTTGCTAGCGCCCAGACTTGCGCGGTATGAAACTCCGTAATTATCGTTCAATGTGTATTCACTTCAGGCCTTGCCATGAGACGCGAGCAATTGCTCGCGCCCGCGTAGTGCTCGCGTTAATGCTCGTTACCCGAGCATTCTATTGCTCGCGTAAATATTAACATTTTGAGATAAGTGTAAGCGTTTTTCTCAAGAATTGATTGGTCTTTAAAGTGGAACTGAAAAGATATTTGGTGTGATTATTTTCCACCCATCGTGCAAAACAGTTCATTCGCCATTTTATAAAACGCGTGCGATACGGGCATTAAGGTAATCTTTGTTGCGCATTCATTTTGCAGTAGAAAAGTGGGGGACGTTTTTAATCGTGAACCCCAAACACAATGATCGAGCGTCTACTGGTATAGCGACTCTCTCAATCTTAACTTCCTTTTCTACATGTCCGAAATAGTATGCATGACTATACTGTCGTTTTCATAAATTTAATGTTTATTTTTCAGGTCATCACAGCAAATATAGGAAAAAATATGCTTCGTTTTTAAATTAAAAAAAATTTTTATCCACGTGGTTTAAATAAAACTAATAAATAAAATCTCTTTTTAAAAGGTACACGTCAGGTACATAAAATTTATACAGAAAAAAAATTATACCGCACGTGGGTTTCGTTTTTAAAATTGTTTGAATAACAGTTGCGGCATAAAGAAAATAATCCATTAAATTTGGACCTCCTATTGTTTCCAATTGTTTCGTCAAATGAAGAAATTATCTACAATTAAATCCATGATAAATTGTCTGTTCCGCCTGTAAGTGCAGTTTTGCAGACTTGCTCATCCGTGCTCCGTCAGCGTTAGTTAAGAGTGCATTAGTTAAGAGCCGCATGGCTGGATTTCTTGTGTAAGACCTGGTTACCAACGACGAAGGGGCCGGGCAAAAGAGATTTATGTCTACGTAGTTTTTTAAGTAAGTCAGGAGTCGGTGAATTAGCTAGGATGGTCAGGTTGGCTATGAATAGGCTTGCTTGTGGATTTAAAGGACCAGGACTATTCAATAATTCTGAGATCTAAGTGTCCGACCAAAACGGAAATCTATCGAACGTTTTAACCGACGAAAGTTCAAAACGAGCTACGGACATGTCCGACCAAACTGAAAATGTGGCTGTTTTAGGTGTGTGCCGTGAAAGACTAAATGTAAAGTTTTTATAGCTAAAGATATGGCGAGCAAAATTGCTTGCGTAGAAACTCTGACGCGAGCAATTAATTGCTCGGGAGGTTATTTGGTCATGGCAAGGCTTGCACTTGACGAAGTACACCTACGTGAAGGTAGGTCAATGGGACTTGCATTTCATTAGGGAGGCATAAGAATAATTTAAAACATCAAAGTGGAATAAATATCAAATTTCGTGATTAAAACCGTTTCGCAAGGAATCACATATATTTTTGACTACCGAAAAATTCAATTTGACCAGCCAATTTGAATCTCCGACGGTCAGTATGACCGGCAGTGATCAAATATTTACTTTAAGCGCTGGAAAGTAACCGAAAATCAATTTAAAATATCGTACTAATAACGAAAATAATATTATTCATACTTGTTTTGATTTGAGTAGTTTCTATTTCGCCATATTGGCCCCATTAGTTAGTGGTTATAGCTCTCGTACTCTGTGCGGGAGACCTGGGTTTGATTCCTCTTAAAGGCGATTCAACATGGGCAAGTGAACGTTCCATAGTCCAGGGTTAACCCTAGCCATGTGAGGGAAATTGGGCAGATGGCACACTGTGTGGGCAGTTGGATGTTGCTGAGAGTTGTCTAGTAGAGCGCGGGCCCTAATTGGGTCTGCGTAGCTCAAAAATGAGCATTAAATACTCTAGGACCTCCATCTAAGCCATGGCCCCTCCTGGAAATAACAGACAGGGTATATCCCTCGTTTTTGTAAGATTAGCCATGTAAAATATGCACATCTCTAATGTATTAGCTAAGTACTAATACGACATGTTTGAAATATAGCTATGTATTTATTAAATTTAAAAACAAAGATTTTCATAAGTATACTTCGTAAGTATACAGACCTCATGATGTCGTATTAATATATTGTTTTGATTTGTTTGCAAGATATTCGACGTTTAAAGATGCAAAAAATTAGCTTAGGGAAGAAGCTTTGTCTTGGTCGCCATCTTGTTTCCTGTAAATAAATCACAGGTACGACTGAAAAAAATTTGTCGGTATTTGTTGCTGCAGAGAGTTATTTGCACCGTGTTAAGAAATTCCTCCTTCGTAAAATGAAAGCTGAATGGAAGTGTATCTTAAGTGTTGAATATCTAAACAGTATAGACTGTTGGGCGACACTATATGATTTACAAAAAGTGATACCATACCATAGTGAAAAATATAAACAAATTGTGTTTAATGCTAAAAACGCAAGTGCATGTGTCGCAGCACACGATTTATCATTTTCGACTTCCTTCATAGTAGCTGTATTATTTTTAATGGTGAAGGCTTCAAGACCCATGACGTATCAAACTCTTACAGTAACAATGATTAAAGGCGTGAAAGAGGATGGTTTTATAGATCAGAATGTCTTTAAAACTGCAAAGAAATACGGATTTGACTCTCTCTATTTTTCCATAGATGTACTCACACTAATAAACGAATACATTGACAATGTACGACGAAGATTAAACCCCACCAACGATTTATGTGTCGAAATGGTAAGCAGTTGACGCGTATTTCGGACGTATTCGGTAGAATGGTTTATCAAGCAATTGGTAAGTATATAAATCCTACACGATATAGGCAAATCATCAAAACCGAAAGTGTTGCACACTTAGAAACAAAAGAACAAGCAATTCTTTCTCAAGATCAAAAACACACGTCGCAGGTAGCTAAAGTTTATTACCAGAAGACTGAATCGCGCAATATAGCTGCAAAAGCCAGGTTATGTATGGATAAATTACGAGATCAAACAACGTGTCCTTTAACTGTAAGCGAAATCAATAGTAACACCAAAAATGTGAAAACGTCTGGAAGTACTTTGGAACACGAAACACCTGTTCAAACGAGACAGAAAAAAGTTAGTTTTAGTGCCATGGAGGACAAGTTTATACAAGCTGGGCTACAAAAATATGGCAATGCAAAATGGACTTTCATTCTCGCAGATCCTAACTACTCCTTTCATTGTAGCCGTAAAGCTAGTACATTGGCGGTTTCTTTGCGGACTTGTGACGTTAACTCCAGATGATACTTTCGCTGGCAGCCGCTGACCTATTCTCGTCCCCAGAGCTCTTTGGGAATAAAACCTCGGTTTATCTCAAAGAGCTCTGGGTTCGAGAATGCTGCTGCCCAGGATCCTTCTCTTTAATAATAGCCGTTGTCTGTCTGTCTGTGTGTGTCCGCGTCCACGAAATGCCATATATAAAGGAGGACGACCCCGTGGATTTTTTCACGGGTTAACGACTAGTATATTGTAATACGTTTGTGTGAGTGATGCGAGTGCTCACGACACAAAAAATCACGGGTCACTTTCTAACACAGCTCACGCATTGACTCCCCAAGCGTGGCGTTAAGCTAAAATTTACTGAGAATTAAAAAATATTATTTTCTGTATATGTTAACGCTGCATGAGGCAGTAATGGTTAAAAATAATACCCTTTCACCCCCAGTTTAGCATGCTCGTGCTGTATCTTACGGAGTTGCTTATCAACCGACTGCTACTTTTATAAAACATCTATCGCATTCGAATATAAATGGGATATAAAATGGAAACAAAATCAGTTGTTGGCGAGTATAAAAACTTGGTGTTGTTAGTCAGAAATATTATCTGTAAAGAAGAAAAAGTTACCAATAGAACTGATGTATAAGGTAATTGCATACATTTCCAATTCGTTCTCTGTGGGACAAAGCGAAGTTTAGTAATCGAAAAAAAGTGGACTTTTATCCAGAGCACGCTATCTACACACAGAGAAAGCCAAAGAAAATCAGGTGCAACAATTAAGAAGATGATCTACAGTTGTTTAGAGTATGTGGTTGAGAGATAAATTAAGTGTGTATCGATTTTTTAACCGTTTCAACTTTCAAAGCTAAGCTTTCTCTTAAATATTAAGAATTTCCCCCTATATCAAATTATATAGCAAGCTTTATTCTATTAAGGCATTATATATATTCAGTAATGCTAAGAATATATTAAAGGAGAGGCGAACAAAACACTTTTTTGTGGCAGCCACAAGATAAATTTTGAGCGAGGAAGAAAAAAATAAGGAACTTCTAAATCCCAAAATTTAATAAAATAATTACTATAACCACACAAAAATAACTATGTTTTACAACTGAATATCCATATTCCTTAGAAGCAACATTTTTACAAAGTTTTTACGGCTGTATGTGGCAAGAAGAAGCAATTTTAAGATGTACTTACCAACAAACATGAAAAATGAGATCTTTAACCGAACATAACCCAAAAAATTTACATACAATTGTAGTTCCAGCATTTTATAACCTTCGTTAATACTTTATAAACATCTGTCATGGGCAATATTTTTTTTCTTCGTAATTTGATCGCTTTTTCACAACATACTGCCAGCTTCAAACGATGAAGCCCGTTGTGATCAGATGGCGTCAAATTCGATAAATACACAGACCGGAAACTTTCAACAACAAATCGAACGTGCAACGGTTTCAGCTTTATTTACATTTTTTTTTTAATATTTACTCATAAATTAGTTCAGTAATAAAAATAAAAATATTTTGGTCGTGTTATTCAGCTGATAGCATTTTTGCTATTTTGATCTTTAACTTTAATTTTGTTATTATTTTTGATAAAACCGTACATACTTAAAAGGGTAACACCCTAGAACAAGCTAGAACAACCTGGAACGATCTAGAACAACCTAGAACAACCTGAGAACAACCTGGAACAAACTGGAATAAACTAAAGACAAGCGAGACCCATCTGAAAACATGCTAAAATATCATGCTGATAGAGTTAAATTCGGGTAATCCTTTTGCGTGTTTTGTGAGCGATTGAGGTTATAAGCGTGTACAAAAAAAATTCAAGCGTAAGAAGCGCCGTGATTGTAACATCTGCTGAATGAATAACGAAAAGATACGTCAGTTGGACCGTCGAGGTAGTTTGGCTCCTGTATATACCTCTTTGACAAAAATTAAAACGCGATCTCCTATGTTTCACGGAGCCAGAAGGCAGCGATTAATATATTATTATTAATATATTATATTAATAATTCTTAGGTTGTTCTAGCTTGTTCTCAGGTTGTTCTAGGTTGTTCTAGATCGTACCAGGTTGTTCTAGCTTGTTCTAGGGTGTTACCCTTTTTAGTATGTACGGTTTTCAGACAGGTCTCGCTTGTCGTTAGTTTATCCCAGGTTGTTCCAGGTTGTTCTTAGGTTGTTCTAACTTGTTCTAGGTTGTTCCAGATTGTTCTAGCTTGTTCTAGGGTGTTACCCTTTTTAGTATGTACGTTGATAAAACAGTGTGATCATCGAAGCGTTGCCATCACAATGTGGAGAAAGATCTAATATTGTTTCTGAATATAACCATCAGTTTGGCAAATGTGTAAAAATACTGAACTATAAAATAACTCACATTCATGGATGAAAAAAAAAGGTATTTTGTAACAAACTCCTATAAACCGATGTTTTACGAAACATTCCAAACAAGCGTATCTGGTCTTTGAAATTAACTCTGGCATTTTTTAATTTTCAATCAGCAGCCGTGCCCGCGCTGTTCACCCCTTCTTTAAAGGCCGGTTTCCACTCATTCGCTTTAGTAGCGCGAATGAGTCGCGCGAATAGCGCGACCAAGCGAATGCAGTTTTCACTTGACAACAAACATAAACAAAAATGGCTGAATATCGGAACAAGCATGTCAAACACGCGATGAAGTATTTTTCTAAATTTTGAATGCAGATGCCTTTTACTGGAAGGCAAATTATAATTCTTTTGCTTTTGAGAAGACGATTCAGACGAAAATATGCTAAGAAGAAGAAAGCCAGACGATTTTCGGTGCACAAGATTTATTTGGAGAGGAAAACGAAAGGAGAATACCACCTGCTTGTAAATGACATGCTACTATTTGATAGAGAATTCTTTTTTCGCCAATTTAGAATGACACCCACCAAATTAGAAGAATTTCTTAGCTATGTTGCACCTGTTATAATGAAATCCGCGATGAGACGGGAAACAATAACTCCAAGTGAGAGATTATGTGTTACCTTACGCTACTTAGTCACCGGAGATGCCCAAAGCACCATAGCTGATAGTTATAGAACGGGAAAAACATCAGTTTGTAGAATAATCAAAAAAACCTCAGATGCTTTATGGGACCAGCTTTTAAAAGAATGGGTTTCTTAAGGCCCCGAAAACTGAAGAAGAATGGGTTGAAATAGCTGATCAGCTTGAATCATTATTATTATTATTACTATTTTTATTATTTTTATTATTATTATTATTATTATTATTATTATTATTATTATTATTATTATTATTATTATTATTATTATTATTATTATTATTATTATTATTATTATTATTATTATTATTATTATTATTATTATTATTATTATTATTATTATTATTATTATTATTATTATTATTATTATTATTATTATTATTATTATTATTATTATTATTATTATTATTATTATTATTATTATTATTATTATTATTATTATTATTATTATTATTATTATTATTATTATTATTATTATTATTATTATTATTATTAATGTTATTATTGTTATTATTGTTATTATTGTTATTATTGTTATTATTGTTATTATTGTTATTATTGTTATTATTGTTATTATTGTTATTATTGTTATTATTGTTATTATTGTTATTATTGTTATTATTGTTATCATTGTTATTATTGTTATCATTGTTATTATTGTTATCATTGTTATTATTGTTATCATTGTTATTATTGTTATCATTGTTATTATTGTTATCATTGTTATTATTGTTATCATTGTTATCATTGTTATTATTGTTATCATTGTTATCATTGTTATCATTGTTATCATTGTTATTATTGTTATTATTGTTGTTATTATTGTTATTATTGTTGTTATTATTGTTATTATTGTTATTATTGTTATTATTGTTATTATTGTTATTATTGTTATTATTGTTATTATTGTTATTATTGTTATTATTGTTATTATTGTTATTATTGTTATTATTGTTATTATTGTTATTATTGTTATTATTGTTATTATTGTTATTATATGCGTATGAAATTATAATGGTCCGTGATTCTATGTGCGATTATCTTACACCCTAAACACATTAAATACTTTACATGTTCCAATTTTTTAAAAAAAAACCATTTTTAAGGAACTTGGTGTTCTTTAACAACTTATTAAAACATTGTTATAAAAGCGGAATGCATTGTTCTATTGTTACTCACAAGACAAGAACGTGTCGTTCCCATAGGGAATTTGATGAAATTTATGTGACGGTATATATCGTTCCACTCTGTTTGTTCCGTTGAATTCTTTTATATATTATATCATAACGATAATATATGCGAAATGATTATTTTGAGGAATAGTTATTTAATTATGAATACTCTGCAGTCTAATTTATATTGTGCCACTTGAAAATAATTCCGTTTTCGCTGCTACCTTAACTCTGCTATGGAGAGCGTCCTTCATTATAAAAAGGAATTGTTTTAATGAGAAGTTTCTCAACTAATACTTTGTATACGAAGTAAAGTATAAGGTAAGTTGTTCAAACTTTAAATTTATAGTAAATAAGATTCTTTTTTTATTCAAAGGAATTCTTTTTTTTATCCTACTTTCTATGCTTTGTTAAAAACTAATATTGTTATAAACTTTCTATAAATTTTGTTTCTAGAGAACTTTAAAGAAATCGGAACGACAAAACAAGTATTGCAAAAGCCTGCGTGGAAAGAGGCATTGGGAGCCTCAATGAGATCGAAAAGGCTAAAGTTAATTCCTGATAAAGATAACAACTTGTTGTCCTGTGGCTGATTGTGACAGCGAGTCGTATGGAAGTAAAAGAGGGTGTAGAAAACATGTCTATAACCGTCATGGATGGTTTTATTATTTCGATAAAAGACCGAATATCGACGAAGTACTTCCCCACTTCAGTACGAGAAATCGCATAAAAGATCCACAAAGAAAGCGCGACTCAACATTTTCAATGCCGTCTTTTGCTAAAACATGTAATTTGGCAGTTGCATTTAGGACATGGTTAAAAAGTCCAGGTGGTGGTGGTAAAGATCATTCTCAGGCCGATCAAATAACTTGTAAAGTTTATGCCAAATATTGCTGCGAGGATTCTCCTTCGGTATGGGAAGTACCATTCCCTGTTGTTGGCTTTATTAATATGCTTTCTGATTTCGTAGATTTTTTGAGAGACCAATGGAAGGTTGGCTTCTTAGGAATAATTGCCTACATGAATGCTATGGGGCACATGCTTGATTACAGACGGAGCACAGGTACGACCGAAAAAAATTTGTCGGTATTTGTTGCTGCAGAGATTTATTTGCACCGTGTTAAGAAATTCCTCCTTCGTAAAATGAAAGCTGAATGGAAGTGTATCTTAAGTGTTAAATATCTAAACAGTATAGACTGTTGGGCGACACTGTATGATTTACAAAAAGTGATACCATACCATAGTGAAAAATATAAACAAATTGTGTTAAATGCTAAAAACGCAAGTGCATGTGTCGCAGCACACGATTTATCATTTTCGACTTCCTTCATAGTAGCTGTATTATTTTTAATGGTGAAGGCTTCAAGACCCATGACGTATCAAACTCTTACAGTAACAATGATTAAAGGCGTGAAAGAGGATGGTTTTATAGATCAGAATGTCTTTAAAACTGCAGAGAAATACGGATTTGACTCTCTCTATTTTTCCATAGATGTGCTCACACTAATAAACGAATACATTGACAATGTACGACGAAGATTGAACCCCACCGATTTATGTGTCGAAATGGTAAGCAGTTGACGCGTATTTCGGACGTATTCGGTAGAATTGGTTATCAAACAATTGGTAAGTATATAAATCCTACACGATATAGGCAAATCATCGAAACCGAAAGTGTTGCACACTTAGAAACAAAAGAACAACCAATTCTTTCTCAAGATCAAAAACACACGTCGCAGGTAACTAAAGTTCATTACCAGAAGACTGAATCGCGCAATATAGCTGCAAAAGCCAGGTTATGTATGGATAAATTACGAGATCAAACAACGTGTCCTTTAACTGTAAGCGAAATCAATAGTAACACCAAAAATGTGAAAACGTCTGGAAGTACTTTGGAACACGAAACACCTGTTCAAACGAGACAGAAAAAAGTTAGTTATAGTGCCATGGAGGACAAGTTTATACAAGCTGGGCTACAAAAATATGGCAATGCAAAATGGACTTCCATTCTCGCAGATCCTAACTACTCCTTTCATTGTAGCCGTAAAGCTAGTACATTGGCGGTTAGAGCGAAGACAAAATTTATATAAGTTTAAATTGTATTTATAATAAAAATAACTTTGTAAATTTACAAGGATTTTTGAAAACCAGAATATTCAAATAGTCTTTTAACTTTGTTACAGTCAAAACCGGCGTACACATAAAGGCTTTTTTTCCTCTTACGATTTGGCCAATAAGTACCCTCGTGTGTGAAGGCGGTTCGCAAAAACATAGTTCTCCCTTCAAAGCTGCTATCGGTTTAGTTAGGAAAACTTCATCATCTGATAGGCAAACAATATTTTTTTCCACGGAAATTGCCAGCGTTAAACAGGAATGTAAGAACGGCAAAACCTCCTTAGATTCTGAGCATTCGTTATCCGAAACGTTTACCACAACTGCCTCTTCATTCACCATTTTACCGTACACATATGCGTCCACACAATTTAAGTGAAACCTACACGCTGTAAGCCTTCAAGTATGCAAATAATGGCGCAAATGTGACATTCATTAAACGCACACTCGTCCCCATTCCTACTTAAAATGGCTAGAGTGATTCTTGTAACGCCTTGTAACGCATGGACTTGCTGATTGTAACGCCGTGCAACACGTAACGCTTTGTAACCCATTTCCATGAAAAAATGACTTTGAAATTTTTCGAAATGGCTAGAGTGATTCTTGTAACGCCTTGTAACGCATGGACATGCTGATTGTAACGCCTTGCAACACGTTGTGACGCTTTGTAACCTATTTCCATGAAAAAATGACTTTGAAATTTTTCGAAATGGCTAGAGTGATTCTTGTAACACCTTGTAACGCATGGCCATGCTGATTGTAACGCCTTGCAACACGTTGTGACGCTTTGTAACCTATTTCTGTAGAGAAAACCGCTTTTCGCATGTCACTTTAGAAAAGGAGCATGTGGTGGGATATGAGGAAAGGAAAAGGCAAAAAAAGTTTATTTTTAATTGTCTTCTTCGTCCGAACTAATGCAGATAACATCACAATCGAGCGAAGTCGTTGAATTATCTGCGGAAAATAGCTCTAATTTTACTGAAGAAATTTCAGGAACACATTCATCATCTGACACGAGGTCGATAAAAGCAGTACTGTTATTTTCTGGACAAAACGGCATATATTCCTGCTTAACAGTGGAAACAAGTTTTGCCGACTGGGCATTGATTTCATGTTCTTCTGTTTCTTCTTCTTCCCTATGACCTTCCTCCTCTTCGTTTGTTTCCTCTTCTTCTTCCTCGTTCTCTTCGCGGTCGTGGCTACTACCTTCTCCTTCGTGTTCGTCTTGCTCAATTAGTTGTGCCCAATCAGGGTAGAGCTCCTTCATTTCTTTCGTCGGGAAGCAATCGCCGCAGGAGTTTGTAGCAAGCAACCACGTATCGTAGAACATGTCATTACCCTGCCAGTTGATCCTTTTACTTTTGAATGCTACCAAGGTCTCATCGTTATTAATTAATGGGCAGATTTTCTCCCATACCCCAGCGGCTATCTCGTACATTTTGCGCATATGTTCAGCACTGTCTAACTTGTTTTCTATGTTATGGTACAAAATGCCATCCCTATCGTCGGCCGCAATAATGGCATAGTCGATAGCCTCTTGCGGAACTGCATTCTCAATCTGAACTCGTGTGCTTAGACCACTGCTAGATGCTTCCAATGTTTGCTCTTCGTCCAAGAAGACCGAAGGATCGCAATCAACGAGCCTTTCGCGTCTATTACGATGTCCTGCTGGGTAAGGTCTGAGCCCTTGAGTCCCTCGAGATATCGCCCTTGATTAGGGGCATACTTTGCCAGTGGGTTATATCTATATATAATCAAAAAAGATGCGACAGTTGTATGTTACGAATATAGAGAAACCTACGATTTTTGAGGACTACCTAGGGCAGGACGCGAGAATAGCCCTGAAATCCATCAGCATTCGACCTACTTGGTTGAATCTCTACAGCTATAATGATTTTACTATCCGTAAGGTATGACCTGATCAGACGGTTACTAGAATTGAAATCATGAACGGCCTGTGTAAGATTGAAGATATCGCGGCCATCGTCAATAGTCAGGCACAGGGCAAAGTACAGCTTTTTGTGCTTAAAAATGGACTATGCAGGCTACGTGTCAATGAAGGGTACACGGTGGTGATTCATCGACAACTGCAAGAGCTCTTGGGTCTACCCTAAAATCCTAGTAAAAAATGTTATATGAAGGGTGATTACGATTCATTCTACAAGACTAATGTATATCACCGACTGAGGTTTGTTTGCCCTCAGCTAGACGAGGATGACTGCCTGATGGACGGTAAAAAGTCTAAGATATTGGCTATGCTTCCCACCAAAATGAACACATGTACCTTCTGCACCTCCGGGGGGTACGGAGGAGGACAGTTCACAAGTCTATAGACTGAATAAAATCGAAGAAGTGGAACAATACTTGCGAGGTGAGATTAAGGAGCGTGACAAGCTCGCCAAAAAGTTCAAAATGCATGATACGTGGGTAAGATATATGGATCACGGGCTATTGGCGGTAAGTGTGATAACTTCAGGTGTTGGCATTGGTAGCATGCTCTCGGGTATCGGCGTACCATTAGCCGTGGCTATGGGAGGCCTCACCATAGCTGTGGGATTAGGACAAGCTGATCTACGGAATGCGGGGAAGAGACTAGGTGTCAAGAGTGAGAAACATGAAAGCTTCAGATTACTGGCGGAAACCAAATTGAACTCTATCGTTGACTTGATCTCTTAAACTGTGGAGAATGGTGTTATTAGCGACCACAAGTTTAGCTTAATCATGCAGGAGAAACAGAAGTACATGCTTCTGAAGGAGCAAGTCAGGCAAAGAACACGCAAAATCGTGGAATCGATCAATGAACGGGAACGACATCAGCTCATCGCGAAAGGTCGAGAGGAGGGTAAACAGGAGCTGATAAAAAACTTGCAGTCTGCACAATATGTCAGCGGTACTTAGAGGAACCACCCGCGTATTTATAATTTTAATGTTTTGTACAAAACATTAAATTACACCAAGCAATTCACCGGTATATTTATCGATCATAAAATCACCGTCATAGATGATATTTTGTTCTTGTTTTACCTCCAAGCCTCTGATATATTCATCGAGTATTTTCATAGCTATGATTTCTAGACATGACTTGCAATGAGGCCCAAGGGTTTGTATTGCAATATCTTTATATTTTACTTTATGAATCACAGATATAAGATCAGCCCTCTTGAGAGTGGAGTATCCACGTATACCCAGCTCCTTTGCCTCTTTTTTCAAATCATTCATGTTTATTACACTACAGTGAACGATTCCTCATCATCTGAATCAAGGTGTCGTGTCCTGGATTGTTGAACCGGTTTATACTTACACTCTTCTAGCATAACCTGCAGATGGTTCCTATTCCCTTGATGATAGATACTTGATAGCTCTAAAATGCAGATGCAGTCGCAGGGCTGCTTCAGCGGAACTGCTTGATCATGAAAATCAGTATTAATCTCCCTATTCCATTCCTTTACTTTGGTACTAACATAGCTTTTTTTGAATGGAGGGGTAGTGAATTCATTACCGTACAGTTTCTCTATCCATGTCAATATACTCTGATACCTTTCAAGCCATTCAGGATGATTGTGAAAGTTGAATGACATCGTAAGTGAGGAACTATCATCATAGCGGGATGCTCCATTGCTATAAAGCCCCCCCCCCTGGTGTTCTTATTAATAGGGGGTAATTCTATTATCATTTTTATAACCAATCACAAATCTAGCATCCTTGCCTTTATTGGCTTGTATTGGATCGCTAAGTACAATGTTTTCGATCTTTATATCAAAGATGTTAAATGCAGCTAGGTTGCTATAAAAAGCCGTTGTTTCAATATTATTTCCATAAAATTTAAACATCCCGTTTATTTATGAAAATTAGACTCTAACTAGGGTTCTTACAAGGACAGCACCCACCATTGTACGTGATAAACATCATGTAATTAACCTCTGTCCACACTTGCATCTATCATATTTATCGAGATCAATTCCACATTCATCACAATACTCAGTCATTTATTTTTAAAGGCTTCGTGTAACCATGACTCTGAAACGATCTGGAACATACTCGAACATCAAGGGATTGCGTTCAACGGCTCTGATACACATTTCTAAGGTCTTGAAATGGTTGGGGACATACTTGAGCAAATATGGATCCTTCCTAGTAGCCTTGATACACATGTCTTTTGTTTTGCAGTGATCTGGAATAGAACAGAGATACCAGGGGTAACGCTCAATGTCTCTGATATTGAGCTCTTGATAAATATCCATATTTATTTTGGAATAATTCAGGGGACTTGATAATTTTTACTCATATTCTGTATAATATGAGTATATTCTATTGCACATGCGTTGATGACGTCGTGTATCTTACATTTAATATTATTATGTGTCGGTATTTAATATTATTTTTGTTGATATCAGCATATGATTTCGTTTTTTACTTGTTTTTGGATGGAGGTGGTGATGGAAGCGGGGTTTTTGTATTCACTACTTCGTACTTTTTCGACGATATAACCAATCGAAATACCTTTTTCGGTTTTGCTCATCCCTGTAAGCGTTCTTGGGCAGGCACTCGATACAATTTGTGCTAAATCTTGGGCTCTTTTTGTTTATTATCCTATACTCGAAATCAAATTTAAGCTCCCCGCAACAGGGACACATTTTACCATTACCATATTTCTTCCGACGTTCTTCGAGGGCGGCAGCCTGTATAACCTCAAGGCACCAGATGCAGGATTTTCTCCTTTGCCCATCTTCCTTTAATCCGAATTTATCCATGGATAAAAATTGTCCACACTGTAGGCATTTTGAGCGTTCCATTCTTCTTTTTACAACTCCGGTGTAGACTTCAAATAACACGGACCTTAGAGTATGGGAAATTCCCTACTCAATTCTATTTTTGTTGATGTCAGCATTATTACTAATATTGCTTTTGCGCATGCGTTGATGATGTCATATGATTTCGTTTTTTACTTGTTTTTTGGGTGGAGGTGGTGGTGGAAGTGGTGGAAGCGGGGTTTTTGGGGGTAAGGTGTGGAAGGAGCGAAAAACCGTATATCCTCACTCCTTACCACTACTCAAGGTTCAGGAAGTTGAATTAATTCTGAATATCTGAATGTTCTGAATAACTAGCTTTTATACTCTGTCGAGTTTCTTCTCTTTTATACTCTGCCGAGTCACGGTTGTCGAACCTAAAAAAAGAAAGGAAATTCATTGTAATTTTTTGTTTCAATAGCAAAAATTAACAAACTTATTTCTGCTAAGATACCAATACCTCACAAAATCAAGTTAAAAAGTATGTGACGCTAATTTTAATTGAAACATGCACTTAAAGCAGCTTACCTCCCACTTCTAAAAAAATTATAACCTGAAAATCGTTTATAAAATACTAGCTGTTAACCTGTTGCAATCCACAAGTTTGCTAGATTAGCGATCCATCGATCCATCGATGGATCGAAGGATCGATGGATCGAAGGATCGATGGATCGATGGATCGATGGATCGATGGATCGATGGATCGATGGATCGATGGATCGATAGATCAATGGATCGATGGTTCGATGGATCGATAGATCTATGGATCGATGGATCGATGGATCGATGGATCGATGGATCGATGGATCGATGGATCGATGGATCGATGGATCGATGGATCGATGGATCGATGGATCGATGGATAGATGGATAAATGGATAGATGGATAGATAGTCACACTACTCCGTATACTCCGCATGTCACACTCCCTATAGCATACTTCGTATATGAAGCATATTACACTCCGTATAGCATACTCCGTATGGAATACTCCGTATGACATACACCTTATAGCACATTCTGCATACTCCGCATAGCAAATTCTGCATAACATACTCTCACAATCTGTATGCCATAATCCGTTTGCTGCAATCAAACTAATGTTTCCACTGACTCCGTATAGCAATATACTTCTTATGTTTTTATGATGGATAAAAAAGTAGGAAAATGATGTGCTCGTCTTTTTAACTTGTTCTTTATAGTGATTATTTTTTATTTTTTTCGGAAATAGTTTTAAACATTCATATATTGCAATTTTTCACTTTAAGAACATTTGTTGGCAGACTCCGTATAGCTAAACCAAACTTTGTATAGCAGCTATACGGAGTATTACTCCGGATAGAAACCACACTCCGTACGTCACATAGAGACAGCACAGAGCCTGGAAGCCGCGGGTAGTTAGTCCTAGTATAGATACTGTGTACTTTTTCACTTCATTGCATAGTTTACAGGCTAATAGTTTTCAACCAATGACAATACAGTATTAACATTTGCGACCCGTCCCAAAGTCGCAATTTTTTAGGTAGCCAGAAAGCCAATTTTCTTGCTGGTGAAAGACTAGAAATGCTATATCTACATTAAGAAAAACGACGAAAAATTACGTATTAATATTGAACTAGCTGTTTCCCGTGGAAGAATCCACTGTATTCCATTTAATTTATGTAGCAGATATATGTCCATCAAAAAACAAACAATACAGCAGTGCGCATCTTACATCTGCATTATTATATAAATGACCAAAAAAATTAAAGGTTTTCAACAACTGCAGTATTTATGTGACATTTAAAATCTAAATCTACTAAAATTACTTGCTCTGACCATCTGACAAATGCGAAAATTATTCGGAAAGAAGTTTCCAAAAGCATTTCAACATACATCTCACCCATAAAATTTAAATCACTTAAAACGCCACATATATACAAAAAAGCTGATCAATGTCAAACACAAATCTCTCTCATTGTATATGTTAAAATCAGTTAGTTTATTGCAAACCCTGCCAAAGGTTGACACACAATGTGAAAAATAAACAATAAATTGTGCCTCTGACAGAATTTTTTATCTAAGGTGTAAAAAAGGGGATTTGCAAGGACAAATTATAATGCAATAAAACATTATTTGATATATTGCATACAGTCCCTCCTCACCAAACTTTAGACAAAATGCCAACAAAATAACGGTGTTTAAACCTAAAATTAATAAAGTCCTTTTAGCAATTTGCATGCTGTTTTACCATCAATAAAGTAAACAAAATTTCAAATCTCACATAGTATTCTGTCACAAATTTTCATAAAATATATATATAAGTCATAATGAGTCATGTTAAACAACAGCAATCAATCTGTATATATATATAAGTTCATTTTATGTCAATTTTTGCACCAATTTTGCAACACAAAATACAAATTCTAAATAATACTAAAATCTCTTATTTTGGTCCTTCGCATACCGACGGTCTCCCACAAAAGTTTAATCAAAATGTAAAAAATGAGAGGTAACGACAAAATCAAAGTTTGCAAAATTTAACTATTTCAGTACATATATCTACTGCATATGCCCTCTAAAACAATATTTTAATCCAAAATGCCAAAGAAAAACAGTTTGCAACAAAAATCAGTTATTTCGATAATATTGCATACACTCTTTCCTCACAAAAGCTTCACAAACTGTAAAAAAAAGAATGGTTGTAGGGAGTGCTTCTGATTCAACAAAAAAAGTTTTTTTGACATATTGCATCTAGCCCTTACCCATTAAATCTTACACAAAATTTCCAAAACTATATACGATTTAGAACACATCAAATTTAAATCGAGAAGGATCAGTCATTTCGATATATTGCACGGAGTCCTCCCCAGTAAGAATTTATACAAAATATAGAAAAACAAAGCTTGCCAGGTGTAAAATTGAATTCTTCTTCTGTGTATATATATATGGTCCTTCCTCGCAAAATTAATATAAAATGTCAAAAAGGTTCAGATATAACATCTAACACAACAAAAATCAGTTCTATCAGTATATGTCATGCCATTGTCTTCCACCAAATGTTCCCCTTAAAGTTTCACAGACACAGCCTGTAAATTAAAAACAACTAAGATCAGGTATTTTGGTCTATTTCATACCATTCTGTTCCAAATAACTTATAAAATGTAAAAATTGAGTGGTAAAACAGAAATGTCAAAAAGAAGAAGAAAATAGCTTACAAAGAGTATAAAATTGAAATCAACAAAGTAGTTCTTTTGGTGTATTAAATATAAGCCATACGCACAAAAGTTTACACTAATTGTAAGAAAATGGTTGTGTTTAGTAATTCTAAATTAAGAAAAGTCAGTTCTTTTAGCATGCTGATTAAGGTTTTTGCCCACAATTTGAAACAAATTAAATTTACATTTTAAAAATAAGTAATTTCTGAACTTTATTTTCAGAATATTTGGAGGAAAAGAACTTCGCAAACCAAAAAAAACCCAGGAAAATGTTTAAAATTTTCAGGGTTAATAACGTTTGATGTGTTTTGTGGGAATATATATACTGGAAATCTTTAGTTTAAAGCTAGCATTAGCTAGCTACAGCAGCTAATAGCTAGTCACTTAAATATAAACTGGAGACTTAGCTAGGTATAAAGAACATGGCTACATATATATATATATATATATATATTCCTAGCTAGCTAGTTGTTGGTGGTGGTTGGCTTTTTATAATGCTAGCTATAAAACATGTCTGGCAACAATAATATAATCAAAACTGAAAATTAAACATGAAAAAACCTTACAGAACCTTGCTATGATTAATTTATAAAACCATGCTCTTCTTCAAATGTTTTTTTAAAGATTTATTTTGAATGAAAGAGTAGAGAATACTCAAAAAGAACAGCCATCTTTTTCGTAAACACAATTTCCGTTTTATGCTGGGAGCTTCATTTAACAGTCCGTATGCTTTGTGAATATCTAATACCGTTTCATATGTAGCGATACCTATATATATATGCTAACATAGAGTTTTTTGGCATAAGGGTATATATATTTATATCGTTATTAGCAGCGGGTTATATATTTACACCTTATGTGCAATTTCTATGAAGTACATCCCTAATCTTTTTAGTTAAATTTTAGCGTACAGCCACGTCATAAGAAAGTAACCCGTGATTTCCGTGTCGTGGACTCACAGTTTTAGTCACGCAAGGGAATTAATATATAAGATTCCTGTCTGTTAAACATTCCAGAATCAACCGAACATACCGAAAAGTTGAGCTAGGTATAACCTAGAACATTCCAAATAGCTAGCTAGCTAGCTAGCTAACATTGAAGAAATTTTAAATTTTGGTGGCGTTGAACTGAATTATAGGTAATTAATATTTTGATTTAAAACTTCCCTGTAGCTTCAGTATTTTTCTAAATTAAAAGGGAATAGTATTTTAAGTACCTAGGCTAGATATATAAATCTTTGAATATTTACAAAGTTATGCCATGCCATCATGATGTATGCTGACTGGGAAAAAATAAAGTATAGCTAGCTAGCTATATATGTACCACTTTTGCTAATTACATACCTTCCAACACTGGTCTCCTGTAAAATGAGAGATTGGGTGAACTTAGTTTAGAGTTTCTGTAAGGTGCTGCCATAGTTAGTGCCAAGGGAAAAAATTTAAGATTTTGAACCTCGCTCTATCCTAAGAAAAATTTTGCTGAGTTTAGAAGAGGTTGCCGATAAGCTGCAAACGCCCGCATATGTGGAGGCGAATTTGGGAATTTTTCGAATTAAATTGGCACAAAACCGCCCGCGCTTTCACGAACTCGCTTGGAGCATTCTTGAAGTGCAATTTCTTGTAACATGCAGACGAGGGTGCCGATTCGACGAAAACGCTGTATATGTCAGGGCGGCCGCAGGCGTTTTTTTTTGGGTTTCGTCTGTAAGCGGCCTAAAAAGCCTGGGTCTGTCTGAAACCGCCCGAAATGATACGCGGGCAAGCTCCTTGGTTCTCATTTAAATTCTTACGAAAAGAAGGGAGGTGCTATTTTGTCGTCGTACTTACAGTTTATTATTTGTGGGATACAGCTATTTATGAAAATAAATGATATGGAAAACAATCTTCCACTACCATTCCTCAACATTAAAAGAATAAATTATACATGGTAATAAATGTTTAAAAAATGTTGTTTCGGGTTGATCTCGGGTTTCTCGAGGCGAAATTTCAAGTTTTTATTAAATTGCCAGAACTCGACCGACAGCCCCTTTGTTTTTGCGGCAAGTCGACAACCTCGTTCATGCAGTCAATAGTTGAAAGAAGGCGCTTGAAGATAAAGAAGTTAATAAAGTTAATATATAAGTTTTTTATCAAGTACATTTTATTGAAAACTATCGAAAACAGTTCTTTTAAGAACTTCACTACCATTATATTATATAAGTTTATTTTTTAATTTTTTGAATCATTATTAGTGTCCGTTTTTCTTTGCTTTTTGGAGCATTATTCAAGTCTATACTATAGGTTTTTGTCGGGCAAATACTTGAGTTTTTTTCAAAACAACAAACTTGCTTGAAAACACCTGCACTTTTTACGGCATATGCAGCTTATTAACACCCTCGTTGGTTAAGGGGCTGCTGAAAAAATTTTTGGGCCCTGTTTGTGGGATATCGTCGTGTATTTCACGGACGGAAATCCGCTAAAAGAGGGGGAGGGAGATCGTCCGAATCCTAACTGCAATATACTGCTAACAGGGCCCAAAAATTTTTCAAAGCCCCTTAGCGTATATACCTAACGTAAATGTATGGTTTTTATACAATAAAATGTGATATATAAAAGTAGGGTGACCCTATGGATTTCTCCATGGGTAAACTATTAGTTAGCCATATTTTGTTTGTTTGTCAGTTCGTATTTTGTCTGTTTGTCTGCCAAAAGCGTCTTGTGTAAAGCCACACGAAATGTAATGCGATACCTTATGGGCAACCCTCTGAATTTTTCCATTGGTAAACGATTAGTATCTCTTTAATAATAGCCGTATTCCGTCTGTCTGTGTGTCCGCGAAAGCCGCGTCCCGTAACGGAAACACGAAATTTTGAAAATTACGCGCCGATACCAAATGCGATCTATTTTTACCGACTTTGTTTTGACCGCTCGCGCGTGGAATACCATTCACAACGCCTGATTCTTTAAAAAAAAACCAAGATTTTCGCGACCAGAAAGAATCCAAGATCTTCGCGGAACGAAGGCCATTTTGATAATGGTCGTGTTTGTGGTCAGTGTGTGAGGTTTGTAGGCCTGTTTGACTTTCTTATCTTCTAAAAGCCTTATATATTTGTAATATTTGTTTTCTGTTTGTTTTCAATGTTAGGATAAATATATTGTCACGTTTTTTAGTCACGTACAGATCTTAAACGCACCAGTTTTAGGATGTTTGGCTAGGAACGAAGATTAGCTAGCTATAGCTAGCTAGAGCCTCACTTATTGCTATTCTGTTTGGTATAAGAGCTTTTTATCCTAGCCAACATTTATTTTTATGTTGAGGCTGTGGCTATTTAGCTAGCTCCTTAAAAAGTGAAAGTATAAAAATGCAGTTTGGCTACAACAATATTCTTAAGCAATATATAATTTTTATGCTAAATGCAGTTAGCTAGCTAGGTATAGCTACATATTTTATTATTTTTCTGCAAACTTTTTCTGCAAATGAAATGGCTGAGCGATTGTTTTGGCTGGACAAGTAACGACAGGCTGTTCCCTGTGTTTTTATTTAAACCGAAGTTGCAATGAACATTTTTGGAAAAGGGTAATACGCCTTATGCGCCTGTTCAACTGTGTTTAACTGTACTAAGCGGTTAGCCCAGTGCTAAAAACAGACTGTTTTTTGTAAAAGGCTGTTACGCCTATGGGCATGTGCAACACCGTTTACCTGTATATACTAACGGTTTGTAAACTCTGTTTTCATATCAGCTATTGTTGCGGGAAAGTAATTTAAAAAA